>NC_034610.1:30044917-30062467 GCF_900095145.1 Mus pahari
AAAAAAAAAAAAAAAAAAAAAAAAAAAAAAAAAAAAAAAAAAACATGCTCAAAACAGAACAACCTGCATCCAAACTATACAAAAAAGAAGTGATATCTGGAGTAGAAGCCTGAGGGTTGCTTCCCAAAACTTGAGTGTTGGACTGGAGAGATGGCTCAGTGTTTAAGAACACTGACTGCTCTTCCAGAGGTCCTGAGTTCAATTCCCAGCAACCACATGGTGGCTCACAACCATCTGTAATGGGATCCGGTGCTCTCTTGGGTGTGTCTGAAGACAGCTACAGTGTACATAAAATAAATAAATAATTCTTTAAAAACGCCAAAATATGGGTGTTGATAATCCAAGGGACTGCTGTGGCTGGGTTAAATTTTGGTTATTAAAGGTTGTCTGTTGTCATGGTAACCTTAGACATATCACGCATATTGCTAGTTTAAGTATTTACTAGATACATAGAAACCACACCAAGACTGTTCAGTACTGTTTTCCTTGCTGCATGGTTCCTACTATAGCCTTATCAATTCATCTGCAGAATCAAATGTTCATTTACCTACTCATATCCAAAAATAAAAGGCAGGGACTTCACAGTACCCCTGAAGTGAAAATTGTAATTTTTCCTGGGATTTCTTTTTTTTTTTTTTATATGAATGCCAAGGTAAATAGAAACAGACTTCACAGGATTTTTTTTTCACTTATACATGGCTTTCAACTACATCTCCCTGGCTTGGCTGATCAATCATATACCCTTTCTTGGTTTGGGCAATAACCTGAGGTCACCTATTGCTACACACAAAAGACAGGGATAGACACACAACATTTGTGTGATCCATGACTTGGTTCATCATCAGGTCATGTAGACGAGGCCATTTTTTTTTCCTGAACACTTATTCCCCTCTTTTCTGAGATCTTCTCTGACATGTTTTTCCTGACATACAGGTCTGAGCTAGGAGTCGCCTATGCTGGTTCATCTCAACATGTGAAAGGTCTTACACTCATCTGGAGGGATCAGGACAGAATGATGAGCACACACCCACTGGATCAATACTCAACACACTCTTTCTGGCTCAATAGATGTGGAAAAGGTCCACGAATTTTTATCATAAACAAATGTTCAGGTGGACCTGAGGTTAGCAACCTGCAGAGTCACACAGAGGACTCTCCTCTACAAGCCTGTAGCAACCTCAGCCTCTCTATCCATCCAGCTCAATGTCTGACATTGTTTTCTATCTCCAGCAGCTAATATGGTGCTTGGAACTCAGTATCTTTTGACACATGAGTATGGAATAATGATCACTCAGTAAGTGTATTTATTATGAAAAGACTGAAACAGAGGCCAGACTGCAAAACCTCACTTCCCGTCCATGATGTTCTTTTGAAGGAACAGGTAGGTGTAACCAAAGGTCAGCTTTTCTGATTGGGTAGCTTTCATGCTCACAAATGTGATGACTGTGCAGTTGTGACCTCACAGGGGAAATGCCCCTCATCTGTCTCCTGGGAAGGAGAGGTCAGTGTGGCCACTCATCTTCCCTGGCCTTGGTCACAGTCATCTTCCCTGACTTCTGTCACAGTGAGTTGTGAATGTTACTGACAGCCTCCTGTGGCAGCTATCTTGTCAACCTCTGCTTTTGGCACACACTGGAAACTGGGCCTGAGAGCGGCTGCTGGTTACTGACTGAAATTACTTCAAGAATCATCTGAGGACTGTGCTCAGAAATGACTGCATTAGAGGCTCTCTGGCAGCCCCCTGATGGCGGTAGGGAAGAGGCAAATCACCCGAAAAGAGAGATGCAGATATGTTTACATTCAAGCATCTCTCTTTGTAAGAGGGAAATGGAGCTCAATAAAATACCAGGAGCCTCAGAAACTATTGCCTGACTGGCTCTTCTTCCGATGGTCATTTTTTGTATGCAATTGAAGGACAGGAAGGTCTGTTTGCCTATAGAGGGTGCTACTTCATGCCCAGCACATCATTCGAAGCAGCTAAACGGTGAGAATTCCCTTCATCCTTCTCTCCCTCTATCTTTTAAACACACAGACACACTTATATTTTTCTGTCATTCATGTTCACATAGGCAAAAAGTTATGTTGCGTGGATCATGCTTTCAAGGTAATTTAATACTTGACACAAAATTAATTACTTAAAGCTTTCTAATGTGTGTTGGTAGAAGTCCAGGACCTAGGTGTTATATAAAGAAATATGGAAGGTTAAAAGGTAGGCTAAGCACTCAGCAACTTGCATAGAAGCAAGAATTAAAGCATTTATTCTGCAAATACTCCTAAGCACTTACTACATATATGGACTTAGCTGAGCCACATGACCCAATATTGGTGCAAAGACATATGAGGAAATGCAGACGGAGGACACACTGGATCTTTCCCTTTCTCAATGGTTTTCTGTGTAATAGTTTAAAATATTGAAATAGTCATCTCATTTGACTTCTACTTGTCTATATCATATTGCTAAAAATCCAACATAACCATTAAACATCTCTCTGGAGTAGTGATATTGAGTCCGGCATTTGATACCATGCTGTAATTAACAGTGGGCTGAGGTTGACACTAATGTTTAGTGGCATAGACAATATTATTTGTTGTGTTAGACAGAAAAGGAGTTGACATGATGGAGATGTTAAAAGGAATGTGTGAATGAAAAAAAAATACACGCAAAGGAATGATGCAGAAGCTAAGGAGCAAAGAGTATTTAAGACTTCTCAAATCTTACCTTAGATTGTATATAATTTGCAAAAGATGAGTAAACTGGAAATATTTCCTAACAATATGAAAATATATAGACACATAACATAAATCAGGAGCAAAATTATGTAAGAAAAGGTGAAAATCATTGGTCAGCCATCTGTTCCATTGGTAGACAATAATTTAAAGCATAAAATCACATATAATGTTTGTATAGCTTCCACCAAACCACTGAAATTAACTGGTCAGTGATGTTTTATTTATCTTGAAATATTCATGTGTGGCAATGCATATAATTTGCAAAGTTGCTTTAAAATAACTTCAAATACTGTAAGTGAAATATGTAAGAAAAAAATTGTATAGATTGTATTCCCCCTGTAAATACACAGTCAGGTTATGCATCTCTCTGTCGGGACCACGGATAAGACTGAGGGATGTCAGTGATATTCAGAGTTGAAAAAAAATGACTGGAAATTTATTAGGCAGTTGACTGAGTCAACTGGCCTATTTTACTCATTTATGATTGCGTATAAATTGCCCAAGGAATATCTTACATGCAAAAGTTTCCTTGTTGGTAGTATTGGCCAAAGAAAGGCATGGTAAATGAATACTTCCAGTCAGAAAATTTATACATAAATGAATTATATTTATATAATACATTAATGCTACATACTATTCGATATGTGTGAGCATGTGTGTATATAAATATGCATATATTTACATTGTACCTACTTAGTGTGTGTGTAAGGATTGGGTGGGGAGTGCATGCTTCCACAGCATGTGTGGAGGTCAGAGGGCAATTTGCAGGAGTCAGGTCTCTCCTACTCTGTGGGTCCAGGGATTTGAGCTTAGATCATTAGGCTTAACAGACCTCTTTACCACTGTGCCAACCCGATGGACCAAAACAATCATATTTTAAATACATCCACAACATATTTTATTTAATCAGCATCATAAAGGGGATAGAGAAACCAAATGTACAAAAGTGATCTGGCATTGTTTAAAAGCAGACTAAGAAATTTACTAAGACCCAAGTAACTTTGTACCAAAGGCTCTGAAGGGCCTGCACGTGTTACTCTAATACAGATACCAGTAAAAATCTGCAAAATTAGCTGGGCGGTGGTGGCGCACGCCTTTAATCCCAGCACTTGGGAGGCAGCGGCAGGTGGATTTCTGAGTTCAAGGCCAGCCTGGTCTACAGAGTGAGTTCCAGGATAGCCAAGGCTATACAGAGAAACCCTGTCTTGAAAAAGAAAAAAAATCTGCAAAATTAATTCACACCACCTTACTGTCATTGACAAATACAAGCTCTAAAACATATTTTATTACTAAAATATCCAGCTAATTGGATATCCAGGCAATGGCCCAAGCTTCTGACCTTCAGGCTGAACTCCTCCCCAGTTACCTAGCAACAGTGAAGACCATAAAAAGGGCTGTTTAGTCCCACCTAGCTCTCTTACGCTCTTACTTGTCTCCCTCTTCTCTCTCTCTCTCTCTCTCTCTCTCTCTCTCTCTCTCTCTCTCTCTCTCTCTCTCTCTCTCTCTCTCTCTCTCTCTTCTCTCTTTCTCCCTGCCTTTCTATAATAAAGCTCTTAAACCATAGAGAGTCTCTGCTCATCAAGGCTGCGTGCACTCTCGCAGGTGTTGAGAACCTCTTCCCTCATCCCTCTCTCCCATAACCCTGGTGCCTTTAGCAAGGTATCTCCGGGGATCCCCAGGTAGGGTTGTCCCTTGGCCACCCCATGAAGAGTGGGATAGAGGAATGCCCACCCAGGGATGAGTGGAAGGTAGTTAGCAGCCCCCCCACACACACACCTGACTGACCAGAAAATAGTTGGAACTCTGTCAGGGTGTGAGCTTTTTCCCTCCCCCCTCTTCCCCAGGCCCCCCTTTTTTTGTTCCCAACACATGTCCACTAGAAAAACTGAAAACATAGACCACTCATAAATGCACTTGGGGAGCAGACAAAAGCAAGCTGGAAACCTGTGTTATATGGGAATCCAGTACTTTCAATAAAATTCCTCACTTACACAGGGACTTGCAAGTCCAGGTTTACCATCAAAACCTGGAGACCTGCGCTATCATGCCCTAGTGTGGAGCTACCTTAGAAAGTGCACAGCCTTCATTTGAGTCTTTCCTGTGCTTCTCAGGAACATTTGCTTTACAATCACAATAAACTGCTCTAGCAGTGGGTCTCTTCCTAGATGCTGGAAACAACAAGAACAAAAGTTTCCCTAATCTATAGTTCTAGGAAGCACAATTCTACCAACCAGTCTATTAACTTGGCCCAAGAGCATCCTGAAACAAGCTGCAGCTTCTCTCCATCCTATCCTGAATCACTGACTCGCTCTTTAGCACAATACCTGTTGTAGTAAACTTAACTTCTGTTTGCTTACTGTCTCTTTCTTGGACCTGTTTATAAGATTTTATTGTTTATTTATTTATATCTAATGAAATATACAGTTGTTGTTTACTCCCTTAAAAACAATTGCTTTATATGCATTCTCTTGATAGTCTCCCACAGCTCCCAAACTGCGATTGAGATCTGGGAAATGGAGACCAAGGCATCTCAGAAACCCATTCATCATTTGCTCTGCAGCATTTAAGCCTTAAAATAAAATTGAAACTTTGTGGGAAATCCATTGTGCTGTAGCTTAAAAAGAATGCAATAGAAGTTTCAAGTATCAGAACATTAGAACATTGTGTCCATCAGTGTTTATATCCTCAGATGTGAGGCATCTGCTATGTTGAAATGAATGCCAACGGAACAGGCTTTCTTCCCGGAAGCTTGAACAAGACTTCAAACACCACTGACAATTTGAAATTCAAATGAGAATAGGAGTTCCACTCCTGAGAAAAATCTTATAAGAAAAATTCATCCTGTTATTTGTCATAGATAATTGGAAATTTACAATGTTTAAGTTTATACAATTAGATTATTGCCCATGCATACAGTGATCTGCACAGGTTTTTTTTTTTTTCATATTAACGGAAAAATAAAGTTATTTTTCTAAACAACTAAAGTATGGGTATTGTGATTTTTTTCTAAACTGCTATGACATAAATATTTCTGGAATTAATAACAACACATTCCTCTGGTTTACATTTCCTAGAACAGATTCTATCTAGAAGGTCAAATATATTTTCTTTTTGTCCACAATTTTAAATTTTATGACAGTGACTATAGGTTATCTGAGCATGCTAAGAAGTGAAAATGTCATTTAAACTATTGAAAGCTGAAAAATCTAATCACAATGAGCAATTAGAATGTGTGTGAATTATGCCTTACTTCTATGTTTGCTATGATACATAAACTTTGAAGTTCTAAATTAAATTGCAACAGATTAAGTAGAAGGAACTTCCAGAGTACGTGTATACCTGAAGTGATCTATTCGAATCTTAAACTGATGCCTCTCCTTAATTTCAATTTCATTACAATGTTTATTACTGGCAATGTTCTCTCTGATGCACCTGTCATAAGTGCTGGAGAAATCTTTGCTAGCCCCATCCTATATACACTATTTATTCCATACTCATTATTCCATACTCAGTTGCAACTATCTTCACAGCCTTGGTCTCACATTACAGTTCAGTCTGCTTAGCTTCTTAAAAACTTTATGCATGCATAAGTGTGTGCTCTCATCAGAGACAACGAATACCTACATCATTCTCTTGCACATCACAGCCTGCACCATGAATATCAGGGTATTGTGTTAGGAACTGGGCCACATAAGTCATGATAGACTTCTCATCTGGCTTGTCCACATCCACATCTGTAAAATAAATAAATAAATAAATAAAACTCAAATATAAGTTTGTTAATACACATTTTGAAATGTAGTTACTGTACCTTTAACTACCAGGCAGAAAACAAAATTACTAGTAAGAGCAGTTTAGTCTACATGATCCTGAGTGGAAATTTAATCACACCTGTAAGCGATATTTTTGAGAGCGAGCTTTTGGGGAAGTAGCACATGCTCCTTGTAGGTCATTTCAAGACAAATTAATCATTCATCAAAGATGCTGCATGATGACTTAGGCACCTGTCAGTTAATAAACATGCAATAACATGTCAAACTGGAAACCCGAGTGAGCATGTGGGATCAAAATGCCCACATGTGTAACACTCACGATGGCCTGCAGAGTCATAGATGTTCTTGCCCATCTCAGAGAACCTGTCCTGCTACACTGTGCTCTACCTGATTTCTCAGAGAGCTCCTTCACTGTAGAGTGCTCCCAATTCCAGTGACTTAGACAGGGTCTCTCTTGAAAGACAGCCTTAAAGCATTTCAATCATGGTTGTTGAAGCTCCTGATGTTTATGCAAAACCAGCATAAGTCAGGCAAAAATGTTTACACATTCAGTAATTATGAACAGGGAAGAGGAGCTTTATAAGCCATTCAAATGTAGCTAACCATACTGCAAAGCAATGTATGCAGCCTGAAGCCAACGGAACAAACTTCAAATGCCACAATCAAATACAAAACTGACTCATTCATTTATAAAGATGTGGGGCAATGGGCTGTGCACAGACAGCCTGGTCTCCAGTGGAGCTGAGGTCTCGAACCCTGGTGGGACCCGGTGGGTGGTAACTTCCACCTACATGGGACGGAAGGTGTTCGATCATGTCTCCTGGACCCCTGGTTCCTGTCAAAGTTACAGCCCCCACATTCTCCACAATAGAAGCATGTGGCTAGTAGTCACATAGCCAATGTCCTAAGCTTCTGGCATTCTGGCTAGCCTCCTGCTCACAGTTACTTAGCAACAGCAACATAGCAGCCCACTATAAGAGGGGCTGCTTGGCCCCTCCTCACTCTTTTTAAGCTTTCTTACTCTCTAGCCTTTCTTCTCTCTCTTTCTTCTCTCCCATTCTCTCCTCATGGCATGGCTGGGTCTCCCTCTCTCTTTCTACCTGCTCTCTTTCCCCGTGTCTTCCTACAATAAAGCTCTAAAACCATAAACTGTCTCTGATCATGAAGGCCCTTGGTGCTTGGGTGATGGGATAGGCTTTCCCAGGAGGCCTTCCTATGCTGCAGCCACAGACCAGACTAAGGACTCTCACCTGCATGGGAACCACCCAGTGCCTCCCCTCTCCCTCTGCCCTCTTCTTTTATCTCTGGGGCTGAGTATGGCCTGGGGCCCCTATTCTGTTCTCAGCGTGGGATGTCAGAGACTAAGAACTTGGTACCTGGGGCTGCCCCTTGTCCACCATCTGCCCTGTGGGGTCAGTGGCCTAACACAGCCAGATGCTCATCCAGGGGCCACTTGGAAAGTGACTGGCAGTCCTCCTGCGTCTGCCCCCCCCCTCGGGGCACAGCACAGGAATTCTGGCGGGACTTGGGCACTCTCTCCTACTCCCCTCTTCCCCCACACCCATGGCCCCCCCCCGCATAAAGACCCCTTTAGACTTGAGATATCTTTTCTAGAGACCGTTAATGTGGGACCTAAAAGTGACACAACTCCCATGAGTCACTAAGGGAACAAAAGATCTCGAATCCCTTAGATGCCTTAAGTGTAAATTTTGCAATGTCAAGATCCCTGATGTAGATACAATGTGAAGAGGGAGTAAAATTACTTCAAGAAATGTGAAGAGAAAGAAAATCTATATTTAATGTATGACTTAATAAATTTTTATGATTCTGTGTAATTTATCGATACCTTAGATTCCATTATATGTGTGTGTGTGAATGTATGCAAACTACTATCATGGGTATTATTCTGTTTTAATCTAGATCCTTCATTCAACTAGGGATTTTCCTGGGCCTCTTATCTCAGAGGGAGCCCATACAGGTTTCTGTGATGTTTTCTTGGAAATGCAATAAAATGTTGTATGTTGTAGAGAAACGAGCTCATTCTGAAATCTCATTTGTAACAAATTTGTATTTACTGTTTACATTTATACATTAATTAGTAGAAAGTCCATAATTGCCAAGCAAATAAAAAATGATCTATAGCAGTTGGATAATCTAATTTGATGTTTTTAATTCACCATAATAAACAACTTACTCGTTTATTAACACTCGTTGAATGCATCACAATTGTCTTTGGAAGATTGAAAGAACCAAGTCTATTTCTAAAATGTTTTTGAATGGCTAGCCTTTCTAATCATGTGCCAAACAACTGGAATGATAAATATGAATTCCCGTGGTGAACTTTGCTGATCAGTGGGCACTTAGTAGTTCTAAGTGCTTTTTTTTTTTAATCTTTCTTTTTTGATTCCTTCTATTCTGATCTTTCTTTTCTGAACTTCTATTTTTTTTTGAGATTTTGGTGATTTATAGGTTATTCTTTTAACAGCTCTCCTCCCTCACACATCTACCATGAAAACCTTTCAGCAGAATTTTAAAAAAATTTTGAGAATTTCATACAATATAATTTAATCATATTCAAACTCTAACTCCTCCCAGATCCACTTCTACCCTCAAACTTCATGTCCCTTAAAAAAAAAAATAACCTATCAGATCAATTTGCATTGCCCATATATTCCTGGTGTAGAGCTATCTACAAGAGCCTGGTTGATCTACCAGAAACTCCACCCTTAGAGGAAAGTGACTCTCCCATTCCCAGAAGCCATCAACTGGCTGTAGCTCCTCAGTTATGGATGACAGATGTTCATGAGCTCAATGCTACAATGCTGACTGATCTGATCTTGTGCAGACAACCCAAGCACAGCTCTTGTGAGTTCATGAGTACAGTGGTCCTGTCGTTCTAAAAGGCACTGTTCACTCCTATTCTCCCCCAATGACTGACTAACTCTTACAAGCATTCTGCCATCTCCTCTGCATGTTCCCTTACCCCAGGGGAGGTGGGAAGGATACAGATTTATGGGGGGGGTTGAAGGGGGCAGGCTTTACTGACATTGACCCTTGTCACTTTGATCAACTATGCTTTTGCATTAACCACATTCTACTGCTCCAAAAACCTTTGATGAGGTCTCAGAGCTACCTGATCTTTGGGTAGTTGAGAAATATGAACTTAGAGCCATCAACAGGATATTTTAAGTTCTGTTCACAAGGTTGATATGCCAATGGCAAAGAGGTGTTTGGAGTATTGGCATCATAGCCTATTCCCCAATAGGGTGACAAATAGACCTTGGAAACTTATCATTCCTTTGTATACTCTTCGGGGCCCTGTTTCTTAATGGGATCTCAAAAGTCATGAAATATGTGGATCGGGTACATGCAAATATGCTACAGCCTACATATGTCAGTTGAAGATTGTTCAATTGTTCGGTGTACCTTCAGGATCAAGCAGTCTGGGGATACCCAGTTGTGTTTCAGCGATCGTGAAGGCATCCTCCAGGTTTTCTCTGTTAGATCTTGTCTTCACCTTCTCCAGGTCCACCAGCTCAGGCCGGATAGCGTGGATGACTGAATGAAAGGCCAACCCAGTTCTCCAACTCTTCCCGAAGTCTTTTACTTCTATTCCCATCTGCCTTATTGTGATAAACAGAGAAGAACAACATCACCACCCGAACTGGTAACACTAGCACAGCACTTTATGGTGTTGAACAAACCCAGTCATTTTAACCAGAGATGTACCATGTCAATCAAAGACAAGGTAAAGCAATCAAATTTTTTATAATTATTAAGATGAACAAATTTTAATGATATATTTTTCTGTCTTTTCCTTCCATCTTTTCCTTTCTTCTTTTCTTAATTTTTCTTGGGAGATTCTTACTAAATAGTTCCGTTTGGACTTGCCAATTCCCTTGTTTTATACTTCTGAAAGACTGAACTGGAGGGGAATATTACCATGAGGTATTTTCTAAGCAATATATTTCCATTATTGTTATAGACACTTAAAACACATTTTATGCTGGCTTTTGTAATGCAACTAGAATTAAAATGTGTGGAAAAATTTCTAAAAGGGAAAATATTAAGATGTAAAATAGAATGAGTCTCACTTTGCCTTGTGAGCACAGGTTTTAATAGATGATGTATTTAAGTCATGTCAAGTACATTATAGAATACACAGACAAATCAATACAGTCACATATGCGAATCAATGCAGCACATATGCAAATCAACACAGAACATATACACATTGGTGCAGTTCCATATGCACATCAATGCAATGCACTTATGTTGACTACATTATATAGCACTTACTTTACTAATTAAATGATTTACTCTCTCTCTCTCTCTCTCTCTCTCTCTCTCTCTCTCTCTCTCTCTTTTCTCTCTTTAATTTTCTTGAGGGAAATGTCCTAGTGGTGAATCTTTTTTTTTTCATTTTTTTATTTTTTTGGTGGTAAATTTGATCGATGCAAAATCAGTTCTAATTGATGCAGTTGTTCAAGCTGGTGATAACATTTTCTTATTGAAAATAGAAGCAGCACACTCTTGCAGCGAGACCCTCCTCCTGTGTTTAACTTACCAAGTATAATGGGAGTTCAGAAAGAGAATGTCAGAGATGATAATGAGCGTGGGCAGAACCTTGTGGCTCAGGATAAAAGCTACAGACACCAGCACTTAGGTCACACTTGGCAAATACAATCTTCCATGGTCTCTTTTCTGAAAAATTGGTCTCAACGGGCCAGTGAAACAGCTAAGCTGGTAAAAGCACTTGCTCTGAAAGTCAGGCCACCAAGCTCAGTTTGATCCCACAAGGGAGAGAACCACAGCCCAAGGGTTGTTCTCAGGTTTCCACATGATATAACCAACTCCTCTATGACACACACACACACACACACACACACACACACACACACACAAAATCAATTAATAAATTTGAATTTTAAAAACAATTGCCTTGTTAACTTTATAGATGTTTATAAATGAAACAGAAACATGGTTTAGTTTTTAGCAGGTTCTCAGGGTTGCCATGAAATATATACTCTGAAACACTCATGGGTGACTTGATAAAATTGTCAACTGCCCTCCAATTATAATCTGAAAAGTACAAACTTGGTTCTCAAACATACTGCATCAGTATACACTGTAAAAATGTGAGTGCTAGGGGCTGGAGAGATGACTTAGAGGTTAAGAGCACTGACTGCTCTTCCAGAAGTCCTAAGGTCAATTCCCAGCAACTACATGATAGCTCACAACCATTTATAGTGGGGTCCGATGCCCTCTTCTGGTGTGTCTGAAGATAGCAACAGTGTACTCATAATAAATAAATAAATCTTTTAAAAAATGTAAGTGCTAAAAGTAGCACCTTGAACAACTGCTTACTATAAAATAAATATGGTAGAATTATCTGCTAAGGCTTTTGTAAACATAAAGCAGATTTGAATAGTCTCTTAACTAATTAGTTTCTACCTTCCCATATATATGTGATTTTTTTCCAGCAGACATCTGTTACCCCTATACTCCATTCCTGTTTTCTGTTGATTTGAATATTACCTCTCCATCTTGCTCCTTACACTCTGCCTTTGCTCATATTTCTACATGTGGAGTGTTTGTCTCATTAAGTGACTACAAATTAGTCTTTAACAGAATACATTTGTAATAACAGAATATGTAAGTAAGCTAATGAATAGTCACCATATAATTAACTTTTTCTGACTTTTCTTAGACTTACATTATTCAAATGAAACATATATTGTTTCCTTAAATATTTACTATCTTAGAGTAAGTGAACCCTGATGCATACATATATGTGTATATATATATATATATATATATATATATATATAAAGACAAGACAAGACAAGAAAAAGAAAATTTTCACTGATACCAGTAGGCAAGTTGTAGGCATAACCGTGATGTGCCACAATACCCATATTCATGCCAGCCTCCGTCATACAAGCAGATCATGATGCAAGCAGGAGACCACTAGCCAACCTAGGATGTGCCTGCTCCCTGTTCAGGAAGACTGAAGTAGACGAGGGGTGCCCAATACTGTTCCAATAAAGTAGTACATAAGCCATGCATGATGACTTCCAAATTTAACTTCTACTATAGACTATAAAGTGAAGCAAAACTTTGCTTTTGGAAACATTTCTATGACATCTTGAGTCACAGCCTCCCAAATTAGAAAGTCACCAACACATTTTAAAAGCTAATCAAACCCACACACATTGCTAATATTAATTACATCCTCTCTGCTCAGTTTCTTCCTGCTGAATTTTGCTCTTTGAACATTTTTAAAAAAATGAGCTCCCTATATTTGGTGCCTCAATATTTCAAAATAAGGCCTTGTTTATAACTATGTTCCAGAAGTAGATAATTAGATTCAGATTGGCCTTTACATAAGCAAACCTGGGAGAAAACAAATTCGTTTTCTGTGTCATTGAGGAAGAAGAAATGAAAATATCACTGTTATGTGAAAAAACTTATCCACAATACCAGCAGACTACAAAACAGTCATGACCATCAAACCCCATGAAATCTACTAAAAGAAGATTACTTTATTTATATCCATACTAATAAAATGTAGACCTATGTAAATGTAGGCTGCATAAAACAATGCTAGGGTCGATAGAAAATTCAGTGTTCCAAATAAACACCAAAGTAGCAAAATGGGGGCGGGGGCAGGGGTGGAGGCGGGGGGGGGGGAGGTTTCTAGGAAGTTTCAGGAAATGCTAAGTTTTCCCCCCAGGATCTAACCCTAAGCTTACATTGCCATTAAGTAGAACAAAATGATTTATTGAAGGGGTAAGCACATAAAAACTTTTTGAAATATTTTAAATGAGAGTAGAAATTCAGAACAATGGCCTAATTAGAATTAGCCTTCATGCATTGTATCAAAGGTGGATGATAAATCCATTTTATGAATCAGGTTTAATCACATGAGTGAAGAATGAATTTTATTAAAGTGTTTTCCCGGAGTATGAGTGTGATTTTATGCTTGTATTCTGTTTTTACTACCCTAGGAGTGCACCCTGGTATGCATGTGGAGGTCCAAAGACAATTTGGAGCATTTCTTTCCTTTCTATTCTCCTGGGAGCTAACTCATATCACCAGGCTTCCAAGCAAGTGATTTTACTGGTTGAGCCATCTGGGCATTTACGTGTGTGTTTCTATTTTAATTAGAGGAGAGTGAAGCAATGCTTGAAGCAAGGATGCTCATACAAATGTCTCTTCCAATTTCACAACCATGGGAAGCGGTGAGAACATTAAATTGGCATAGAGACTATTCCTGGATTTCAGGTTAAGCAAACCATTGACACTTACTTGCCTGCTGCGTGCTGGACCCACTTTAACAGAGTTTTCTTGGCATTTCCCTGGATCTTGGTGGCCACCTTTCGCTTGCTGGGTGGGCTGGCAGTCTCAGTGCTGACCATGCTGTCCACGGAGGAAGCGCTGCTGGACAGAGACTGCAGCTGTGGTAGGTTGCTGGTCAGCTCTTCTATCTGTGTTTGAGAGCAAGCAGAAAACAGTTTAAGTGATCCTTGCTCATCTTTTCTCGGAGCTTACATGCTAATGGAGAATGATTAAGCTTAACCTCCTATATACCCCTGAAAAAAATATTAGTTCTCATAGGCTATCATTGATACCTTAGCTTTAAAAAAAACACTTTTTAAAGACTTATTTACTTTATTTTGGGTGTATGAGTGTTTTGTCTCCATGTATGTATATGCACCATGTGTGTCTGTGGAGGCCAGAGGAGGCCATCAGATCTCTTGAAATTGGAGCTATAGAAGGTTATGAACAGCCATGTGGGAGCTGGGAACTGAACCCTGGTCTTCTAGAGGAGCAGCCATCTCTCCAACCCTTCTCGTCTTTCTTATCCCTCCCATTGCCTTGCTGGGTGTATCTTACACACATCTCTGTGTAAGATACTTATTTTCCTATATTTGTTCAATGCTTATTTCTATATATATTAACTAGCTGAGTGGATACATTGATGGTATAGTTTGAGCTGTTTCCTTAAGGTTAGGAGATGTGTCTCTTGTGTGGCAATATTGACGGGTAATGATGTATTCAAAGGTAGATCCTTGAAGGAACCACTGGGGGAGCACATTGGGAAGGAGCTGGTGAGTCTTAGGGTTAGTTCTCAGGAGTGCAAGCCTTTGCCTCTCTTGTCTCTATGGCTTCTCTCATCATGTCACTTTTCTTTCCCGTTCATGCGCCTGCCATGATGTCACTGACCATCGTGTGATGAAGCAAAGTGCCCTTTCCAAATCTGCCACATGCTATTCTGTTCTTTATAAACAGAGCCTTGGTTGTTTTATTATACCAATGAAAAAGAGACTGGTGTAATAAATAATGTAAAATCTAGTGATTACTTAGTCTAAAGGCAAAGGCAGGTTAATTTCTCCCAACCATGTCTAATAGGACTCAGAATGCTCCCTGCCCAGGTAAGTATAAAACACTTTCCCAACATCTTTATATGCTTCTCATATCCCCTCTATGGCATGACTACTTTTGGCTGCCTTTGCTTTTATAAGGGCAGAGGGTTTACACATGACACACTTGAGTGGGGAAAACAGAAAATTTTCTCTTAAAATATGAATGTCTGCTGGATCAAGATTTAACCAAAGAGTGTGGAAAAGAGAAAATTTTGAACATCTGCCACCCTTTCCCTCTTTGATGTCGCATCAGGCAAAATACCAAATGTAATACAATACCTGGAAATACAGGATAATGGTCCACATCAGCCCAAGAACGATTGATGGTCGGCCATCAGCAATATCAGTAGCATTAATGTTGACTAATTTAATCTGTTTAAAAAGAAAAGCTGTGCTCATAATTTACCAGAATATTGTGACTCATTTAATGGTGCACTAATTAAGATGTTGTTAGATAACAATAGCATTTGGTCATGCCTATGTACTGGCACACACAGAAAAAAAGGCAAGCCATAGAGACAGACAGGCACATGGGTTCAGGAAAATTTCAGGGACATTTGTTAAACTTATAAACTGAAAACAAATATAAGATAGACCTCAAATTTTTATTTCACTTAAAGTTAGAAAACAAAACAATGGAGCACCGTGCAAGGAATTGCCAACAAAAAAGTCAAACAAACAAAAAGGACCACTTATTCTTCATATATTTAGAAGTTGACTTAAGAAAAAGAACTTGTGGTAGGCAGCATTAAAAGATAAATTTACTTTGATGCTTTTTACCAAATAGCATAGAAGTTTAGGTTCTCCTTTACCTATAAAAGTCAGCAGTTGAAATCTCTAAAATGTGTACTAACCGGTGATCCTCTGTACATGGACTGACATGAAAAAGAAAAAGAGAAGATAATGTGCGCATGGAAACAAACTACAACAGCATTCAGTTGTCAGTGGGGACAAAGGGTAGACCAGTTAGCCCGGTTGTCAGGGAGTGGGATTTAAGGAGAAATGGAGGGAAGCCAGGCAGATGCAGGATAGAGATCATGAGCTTCCTGGGGTGAAAATACAGAGCTTTGAGGGTAGTTGTCTGCCCATAATCATTCCTGATTGTCCACTCGGAAGCCCTCCCAACTATTAAAATTTATTTTCCAAGGAGAGCAAGTTGCTCTGTCAGTTACCCGGCATGCAGAGTGTTGCTCATTACTCTTCCCACAATCCCTAGCAAAGACAGGAAAAGGCTATCCACAGCATCTCAGACTGCTTGCCCAGTAACTCTCAGCCAGGTTCTCAAAGGATGCATCATTAACAAAGTTCAGAAGTTCATGCATACTTTTCTTCATTAAAAGTTTGACAGAAACTGAATTGCATTACTTTCTGTGCTTAGTCAATTCGATATTTACCTATTCGATACATGATTCCTACATTTTTAAAAGTGATATACGGTTGGTCTATGAAATAAGACACTGGCAAAGAAGCCTTCTCTTTATAAATGATACCTGTTATAATGTGTCATTGAGGTTTTTAAGTCAGACATTATTAACAAGAAGAACTTTCTTCTTACACTAATAACTCACTATTCCTCAGAATGAAATACAGTACTACTGCCAGACAGGTAAATGGGGTGTGGAATAGCCTAAAAGCTTCTAATATCATATCTATTCTACTTTCTGTGGAAAACTCACTGATGGTGATTGAGAACAGAATCACACTGACAGAGATGACAGCTCTGGATACAGTGTCAACACTGCACAAAAGAAGCTATAGTTGTCTGTGTGCATATCCCTCTGCCTGTGGCTTTCCATGGTATCAACTCACCAAAATGTAAACTATTTAAAGAATACAAGCTAATTTTGCTTCAAGTTTGCAAGTTCAAGAAAATATTTAATTACACATTTGCGGAGTATTGAATTTATTCACAGAATATAGGCTGGGGAGAAAGTAATTCAAACATCCTGACTTCTGGAAGTCTGTGGACATGCATTTATAAAGCTGGTTGGATATTGCTCCGTGCCTACATTTTCTGCTCCCACAAAGTAGATAGGGCTAAATCTGAGAGCTACAGCCTGTTGGGAAGGAAATATTTCCGTATCTAATGCATGCATACGTACCTTCTGACCTAGTAGCCACATCTAGGGAACTACCTGGATATATACCTTCATTGCTGTGCAGGCATTTTTATTCACTGTTATAAACCACAACATTATTTCTAATTGAAAATTAATCAGAACCGAGAATGGTTTATAAACTATGCCTTGCCTAGGCAGAGAAATACTATGTAACTGTAAGAAATAAACAAGGAAACCTATATAAATTGATTTAAGATGATTTCTTAAATACACCCCTAAATAGAAAAGCAAAATATTATCTACAGTATTCTAACTTCATGTAAGAAAAAAGGAGGTACACAAAAACACACCTTGCTCATGGAAAGAGATAAAGAAAGGGAGTCAGCAACTAGAGACTGGTAACCTGAAGGTTGGGAATATGGGAAACGGACGTGGAAGAGTGGAGGAAGGTGTAGAAAGATCAAACAGTACTGTTAAGCTTTTACTCTAAGAGCAATAATGATGGCTAACTTCTCCCAATACGCAAGAAACTAAAGGCAGTGTGTGTGTGTGTGTGTG
>NC_034610.1:30063192-30091862 GCF_900095145.1 Mus pahari
CTGTAGACCAGGCTGGCCTTGAACTCAGAAATCCGCCTGCCTCTGCCTCCCAAGTGCTGGGATTAAAGGCATGCGCCACCACGCCCGGCTCTAGGTCTGTTTTCTAAGAGCCTAGCTGCAATGGCACCCCAGCAGCTGCCACACACGTATCCAGCACACAGATCTTGCTCATAGATGCCATTCACAAACAAAACCTTGGAGAAAGGGTCAATTTCTGACCTATGGAAAGGAAAATATGAGATAATCTAAAACACATATGACTGTATGATGCAAAAGAAATGAGGTCAGGTCTATAGGATGCAGACACCAGCTGAAGGACTCTCAATTGTCAAAGCCAAAGTAATACAACGACACAGCACAGAAGCATCATCAGCTATGACCAGAAAATAAAACAAATATATAGAGTTAATACCAAAAGAAATAAGTAGTTAAGAAGTAGTCCATTTCTTTTTACAGTACTTTCAGTGTGTGTGTGTGTGTGTGTGTGTGTGTGTGTGTGTGTGTGTATGTGTGTGGAACATAAAGTCATTAGTGAACAAGTGGAACAAGAAACAATAACTATTTGAAGGAGTTAAAATTTGAGAATTGAATAATATCATGGTCTCAGTTATCTCCCTAAAATTATTTCTCAACTCTAAGTGGGAAAGTAACAACATTATCATATGAAAATATTCAGATGCAACCTACCTCACATGAAAACATTTAGACACAACCTACTCTGATTTCAATGTGTTACTGACCTTTCATGTGAAAATATAATCTTTGAATTCATGTCAATAGTATTTGTTGAATCCGTCTCAGATAGGTTACTAGGGTCAGATTAGGGTGCTAGCATGGGGCTTCCCAGGGCAGGAAGAAGAAACCTGGACTGGCGCCTGGACACTCTGCCTCACTATGCAATGTTCAACCATATATTGTGATAGAGTCGGAAGGTGGATGCTCATCCGGCTCTTGGGTGCACCAGCTTCTGGAATCGTGAGAAAGTGATGTTCTAGTCTTCTTTATATGTTATGCAGTACTAAATATTTTGTGATAGCCACAGAAAACAGACTAGGAGACTGACTTATCAAGTGATAGATGTCCACACCATGAGAAGTAAAACAGAAGCCTAGGTCCATCCACAAAATGTACTGGGAAGAATTTAATATTGCTTCCCTGGAATTCTTGCCAACAATGCGGAACTTCAAACTTATCAGAAGAACACAGCTCATAAACCCAAACTGAGAGGTCTCAAAAATGACTAACTACCAGAATTAAAAGTGTCAAAGGTCATGAAACACTAGAGAGCGTGGAGACTCGCTGTAGAGTAAGAGACAGTGAGATGAATTGGTGGGGTGTTGGATTGAATCCTAGGACAATGGTACAGACCACGGTCTATACTTTCATTAATGATGTTGCACTAGTTTAGATTTTCTTATTTTGATAATAGTTTCATCATTACATATGTTCTTTATGGTTGTTTGTTATTGTGTTTTTGAGACAGTGTTTCTCTGTGTAACCCTGGCTTCTAGAACTCACTCTGTAGACAAGGCTGGCCTTGAACTCAGAGAACTGCCTGCCTCTGCCTCCTGATGGCTGAGAGTAAAGGCATGTGCCACCACTGCCAGGCTCATTTCATATGTTCTTAACCTGGAGGGAGCTGAGTGAAGTGAACTGTGGTCTCCTTTTTGCAACATTTCTGTAAATCTAAATTACTTTTCTCGACTGCCGCATGTCTACGTAGTACAGACAGTGTGCAGTTATGGCCCCACAGACAACAATTAGAAAGTCGGTAGACCCAAGCTTTCTCTACAGTGTTTCCATTTCATTTCATTTCTTACCTTCCTTCCTTCAAGGAACTTGAGTGCGGTGCCAATGTTAGCCACAGCATGAATGCGCTTCACCCGGTGTCCTTGTTCACAAGGCTGGGGAAAGAAACCAGTAACAGTGAGGACAAGTATGACCATTAAAAGGCTTCAAATTCCACTCAGATGTGTTAACATATATATTGAAGAGACTTGAAGAGCAACCACCATGACTCCACCTCAGGGAGGGAAGCAAGTGTGTAAAGAAAGGCGTGTCATCCCAGCAGTACTTGCGAGATGCACGGTTCTCAATCGAAGTTCAAGATCAGCACATTATCGTGTGTTTTCCCAGCTGAGTTCCAAGAGTTAAAGTTCAACAAATTCTCATGCTGTCGATAGGCACAGTCACTCTTTCATGGCAAGATATATTTCTATGAAAAGTATTTTTGGTCAGTCATACCCTTTTCTTTAGCTATGAGGACATGCAAGGATACTGACCATTACTAGTGTCCTTTCTTAATTTGAATGACCAAAAATTTGGAGTAAATAAACCAAGAGTAAAACTGAGATTTCCAAGAATGTTTTTTTCATCTCCTTTCTTCTTTTCTTCTTTCTTCTTTGTCTTTCTTTCTTTCTCGATTTCTTTCTTTCTTTCTTTCTTTCTTTCTTTCTTTCTTTCTTTCTTTCTTTCTTCCTTCCTTCCTTCCTTCCTTCCTTCCTTCCTTCCTTCCTTTCATTCATTCTTTCTTTCTTCCTCTCTCTCTTTCTCTCTCTGTCTCTCTTCCTTTCTTTCTTGTATGTGTCTGTTCAATGCTCTATTTACATGATGACATTGACCCTTTGCATTGTCTATCACACTTAGCATAAACACCCAGAGGAATTTCAATGAAGTCGATGGTTTTGTTTACTGAGACAACCAGCATTAATGAGATGAGGTCATTTTTCTCAAGGTTCTCATCTGGTAGAGTGGCCCTCTTCCATGTAAACCCAGAGCTCTGAATAACATACCAGAAATTTCAAAAACAAGCTTTATGTTTCCACTGGGTGATAATTTTAGATTATAATTTTAAAAAATATTTAATAGGAGATATTTTATAGGGTTGTTATTGCCCTTTCCTAGGAACTTATTTATATCAATGTATAACCATCTCATTATCACTCCATGCATAAAGCACAGGTTTAGCTTATATAATTAACTATGCTTTACCATGGCCAAAGCATTGTGAATCCATCCCTTAAGATAGTCAAGACCCCTAAGTACTAACATTATGTTCTTTCATCCCACCCAGATACATTCTTACTTCCTGTCTTCCTACACTCTTGGCAAACATTTTAAATCAAGCCCAACACTTGCCTTTCTAGATAGATTCAATTCATTTAAATGCAGTCCTAAAAGTACTTATATTAAGGCAGGCACAACAGCTCACATCTGTCATCCTCGTTCAAAGTTGGCTAATACAGGAAGCTTACCATGAACTCAAGGCCAGCCTGGGTTAAAGACTGAGGCCATATCTCAAGGAAAAGAGACGTACTAAATGTTGTGGAGCTGTTGTCTTTATTTAAAGGGTGTCTCTGTACTCACCCCTCCAGTCTTCCCTGCACTTTCCTATTTCCTCAAAGGGTCCTCCTTCACAGTCAGCCAGGGATGCATAGGTGTGTCCGCCCTCTCCTGATAGAAGCTGGATTCTTTCCAAGACATTTCTGTAAAAGGACAGCTTCTCTTGGGCTTACTTCCCCTAGAATTTCTGAGTCAGGGGCAATAAGACTTCCAATGTTTAATGACATCCTTTCCCAGCGGGCTATGCTATGTTCTCTTTTGCAAGCGTTGCAAAGATAATTGGTACAAACCCCCTTCAGCATTTGATTTGACAGATGGTTTTTCCAAATTTTCCATTCTTCTTATGTACTGTATACACCCAAGCGCTCATCCAGATATCCCTGATCAGCAGTGGCATAAACATGTCTTCCTCGGACCTGTGGATTTCTTCTGTCCAATTCTTTCCACATCTCCTGTCCAAGTTCTCCTTTGGGTCATTGCTATATTTATTAGTAAATGTACCTTATATATCCTTGCGATAATCATGTTTTAAGTCTCTCGCCCCGTAAACTGCGTCTGCCCTAGGCAAGTGGGAGACTTCTTATGTCACTTTCTTTTTCTTTGTTCTTAATTTAATTTTAGTCACATTAAATGAAAACAATCACACCCAGAACCTTTTATCATGTATTATTTTTTTAAACTCTGTTATCTAAAAAGTATTCATCTGTCTTCTCTAAATAGGGCAAAACCTTGTGTCATTAGATTCCAAAAGCACACAGATATGAATTGTGTGCACATATATTTAAGCTCTAGAGAATAATTTTCATGATGTTTTAAAATTTAAGTGTTTCTCCATTCTATTTATTTAATAATCCCTGCTTTCTCCGATATCTGACATGGACACCTAAATTATATTATAAAATTCCATCTTGCTCTATCTAATCTTGACTTCATTAAATTTATCACTATGAATACCCCATACCAACCATTCTGAGTACATCTACAAATAGGGTATCCTTGTAGAATCTGATGTCTAGTCAACAAATGCCTTCTTTCTGCCTTTCTTCTTCAGGTGTACACTGGATCAGTGACAAAGAGATAAGCATCCTGGCTCATATTTATCTGATTTTCATACCATACCCAACCCTAGTGAGTAGCTCTTCTCAGCACTGGTTGTAACCTCTTTGGGAGCATCAGCCGTATGTCACTCACCTGTGTTTCTCTGGAGACATAAGGTAGTGTAATATTCAGAGTGCAGATCTGAGAAATGTTAGCTTGCCAGCAGGCAATACACCCAGAATTGAGGCAGGCAGAATTAAGGTATCTTTAGTGAACCTGAAGGTCTGTTGGTGCTCAAGCCCTCCAAGTATCTACTTTTCATGTTCATATCAGAGTGGATTATTAGGCTCCCCGAATGCAAAGTGCTAAAGAGTCATCCAAAAAGCTCGCTTCTGGATCAACGAAACAGATTTAAAAAATACTTCTCCACAGTCATTGTTATGTGTCTGTGGTGTCCCTATTGTTGACCATCCCCACCCTCAACTTGGCAAATGCTCACATTCTGTAAATGTCACACAATTTCTACTCAACCAAACAGGGAATCTAAGAAGAATACTTCAAAATATTTATAATTTCCTTAAATAAAATCAAAGCCAAGGGAGCCACCGCAGGTTATTATGAAATGGGACTAGACTATAGAGACCTCACCCTGGGATCTTAGCCATAGAAAGAAAGTTAAACCATTTGGCCACATTTCCTGAATGCTTATCCGAGCCAGAATCCTGGGCTTTGCTACTGAGAGGCTCAGGCCAGTGCTCCCCACAGAGCTACCTCCACTCTGGGATAATTACAGAATTCCCTTCTGTGCTGATCCTCCTAAGGCAATGCTTTATTAACAGTCTTGCTTTGAAAAGGCTCTACAAGAATACCCAGGGCCTTTATTCCTTTGCACCATGCTCTCCACCTCCATGGGATGAGGATGCTAGACCACAGCACACAGGCATGTGCAAATCGGAAACCACAGATTTATAACCTCCGTGTAACTTCAGTTTAGGTGCATGGGAAAATCTTTTTTTTTTCTATTATTATTTTCTTTATTTACATTTCAAATGCTATCCCGAAAGTTTCCCATACCCCTCCCCCCACCTCTGTTCCCCTACCCACCCACTCCCACTACTTGGCCCAGGCCTTGCCTTGTNCTAGGTCATATAGAGTTTGGAAGACCAAGGAGCCTCTATTCCCACTGATGGCCGATTAGGTCATCTTCTGCTACATATGCAGCTAGAAACACAAACCCAGGGGGTACTGGTTAGTTCCTGTTGTTGTCCCACCTACAGGGTTGCAGCCCCCTTCAGGTACTTGGGTACTTTCTCTAGTTCCTCCATTGGGGACCCTGTGTTCCATCCAGTAGCTGGCTGTGAGCATCCATTTCGGTGTTTACCAGGCACTGGCATAGCCTCACAAGAGGCCGCATTATCAGGGTCCCTTCAGCAGTATCTTGCTGGCGTGAGCATTAGTATCTAGGTTTGGTGGCTGATGATGGGATGGACTCCCGAATGGGGTACTTTCTGGATAGTCCATCCTTTCATCTTAGCTCTAAATTTTGTCTCTGTACCTATAACCTTTCATGAGAGTTATGTTCCTTATTCTAAGGAGGAATGAAGTATCCACAAATGGTCATCCTTCTTGATTTTCTTCTGTTTTCCATAATGTGTCTTGGATATTCCAAGTTTCTGGGCTAATATCCGCTTATCAGTGAGTACATATCTAGTGACTTCTTTTGTGATTGGGTTACCTCACTAAGGATGATATCCTCCAAATACATCCACTGCTTGTGGACGTTGTACATCGTGGTGCGCACTAGGCTCCGCACCACGATGTACAACGTCCACAAGCCTCTGTACCTATAACCTTTCATGAGAGTTATGTTCCTTATTCTAAGGAGGAATGAAGTATCCACAAATGGTCATCCTTCTTGATTTTCTTCTGTTTTCCATAATGTGTCTTGGATATTCCAAGTTTCTGGGCTAATATCCGCTTATCAGTGAGTACATATCTAGTGACTTCTTTTGTGATTGGGTTACCTCACTAAGGATGATACTGCTTGTGGACGTTGTACATCGTGGTGCGCACTAGGCTCCGCACCACGATGTACAACGTCCACAAGCAGAGGTCTTTGATCCACTTAGACTTGAGCTTTGTACAAGGAGATAAGAATGGATCGATTCTCATTCTTCTACATGATAGCCGCCAGTTGTGCCAGCACCATTTGTTGAAAATGCTATCTTTTTTCCACTGGATGGTTTTAGCTCCCTTGTCAAAGATCAAGTGACCATAGGTGTGTGGATTCATTTCTGGATCTTCAATTCTATTCCACTGATCTACTTGTCTGTCACTGTGCCAGTACCATGCAGTTTTTATCACAATTGCTCTGTAGTACAGTTTAAGGTCAGGCATGGTGATTCCACCAGAGGTTCTTTTATTGTTGAGAATGGTTTTTGCTATCCTAGGTTTTTTATTATTCCAGATGAATTTGCCAATCGCCCTTTCTAACTCTGTGAAGAATTGGGTTGGAATTTTGATGGGGATTGCATTGAATCTGTAGATTGCTTTTGGCAGGATGGACATTTTGACTATGTTAGTGCATGGGAAAATCTTAAAGGGCTTAATATGAATACATAATGAAAAGGTCAGATCAGAGGTTCTCCTTAAATCCTAGTTTCCTTCTCTGCCAATTGAAGCTATGAAAATATTTGCAACCTTTGTGATCCTGTAATTCTAACTATACATGAATGAGTAGGGCACTTACACAAAGGAATGTTTTAACAAAAGTAGACTACTTTTTTTTTTTTAGAATAATTTAACCCAGAATTTAACTGCCCATGAAAAAAATCTCATAGACAATTGGTCAAATACAATGGCAGAGTTATGTCTGACATTTAGAAAAACAGGTGTACTGTTGCAAAACTCATGTGAAGTCTCCTTCAATCCACAGGTAAATTTAGGAGGATTTGGACCCAGAAATCAGGGGAGTAAGCTTTCAGTGTGATATTCTCTTATTAGCATAAGAATTCCCTGCTGTGCTGATCCTCCTAAGGATTAAGCTAGCACTTGTCTGGTTTATTTAGCTGATTTGTATGGCTACAAGGCTGTTCACATGTGATCTGTTGAGCTTATCCCACAGCACAGCATTTGGGTGTATATGGCTGTTTGAGGAGGCATTCTAGGTAGCTAAGGAGGAAGAATGATTGGGAGTAAGATAGCAAAGGAGGAAGAAAGCTAACCAAAGGTGTGATACTGGAACTTTCTGCTGAGGGCAACTAGAGCTAGGTCCTACGGGGACTTTACTGGCCTGCTTCTGAACCACTGCTCTCACCCCCATATAGGTCTCAGAAATGTACTTTCTAAAGCTTCAGAAACGAGCACCAATTCCCAGACTCCTGTATTCACTACATAAAAATCCTGATTTTTGGTGGTGTTTTTGTTTGTTTGATTGCTTGGGTCCTGAATTCTCTCACAGTTAATTCTCCCACTGATAGATCAACTGTTCAGCTCTGCTCAAGCCTGAGTAGGCAATCCAGAGCAGTGTTGTTACGGTGTGCATGGTGCTACCTCTCATCACCAAAAGCAGAAACTAAAGGTGAGCTGAGGTGGTAAAAACCTGTCCTTAAGTATCTGCTGCCCGTCTGGACAACCAGAATGATTTGCACAGAATTCTCACCAGCTTGGATTTTCCAATGCAGTCTTACCACTTACTATGTTCAGGAAAAAAAAATAAATAAAAACTCAATAATCTCTATGGCAATGGTTACAAAGATATAAGAGATAAGTGGAGGGGATCCAAGCCCTTGGGTATCTGGAAGGAATACAACACTGCTTGTTCTAGATACAATAACCTGGAAGAAATGGAACCCAAAGTTAGGTCTCTATGACTGCTGTCAACCTCCCAACTTTGCCTTTTTTTATTGGTTGTCCCATTTACAGTTTTCTAGAATGAACTCTGGAGTCCCCACAAAAGCAGAACCCTTCATCTAGACTTTACAAAGTCTAACCAAAGGACTTCAGGAGAGATTTAGAATCCTTTTTTGGAGGAGACTATTGTGGCCCGAATGCCTAGGTGATGGCTCCTGCCCATTCTTCCGAGTTCACATATAGAACTTGGATTTTACCGCTACACAGGATGATCTGAAGAGTGGTAGATTCCAAGGACTTTGATGATCTCTGCGTTACTGGTGTGAGCAGTTGTCAACTTATGGTGATGGGGACTAAACCAGCACATTTATCTACCAGATAGATCACATTCACAGAGTGTTGTCATCTCAGATTCTCCTGGACTCAGAGCCTAAGGATCACTTGAATAGGTGTTACAAGTCAATCAATGTGCCAGTGCCTCTCTATGCCACCCTCTGCCTCCAAGAAGTTACATTTACTGACATTTATTTTCTCTCACAAGTACACAGTTTTATCAAAAAGATCATAATAAAAAAAAGGGAAGCTGCGTCAACTCCAGACTTTATGTGTCCCTTGAACTCTGTTTTATAATTGTAGCAAGTATTTATTTAAAAATCCTTTATATCTATGAGCTATGTACCCTTCTACTATTATATGGAAAAGACATACTCTAATATTAAATGACTACATATTTTAGTTTCAATAATGTAATGAAAATATATTTCACTGCTAATGCTGACTGCACTCTGTTCTATGGGATGTAACAATATCTCTCTGGGCACTCTGTTCTTGTTCCAGGGGATTGTTGATAGAGGATGTCAGCAAGAACATGACAAGTGCCACAGTGCTTTCAAACTTAATATTCAGCAGACAGCTATATACATACACAGAGGGAAACCAACAGTTCCTTTGAATAGGAAACAGGCACAGTAACAGTTCATTTTTGTCAATTTGACACTAAGCTGGAGACATCTAGAAGAGGGAGCCTCAACTGAGAAAATGCCTCCACCAGCTCGGCCTGTGGGCAGGTCGGTAGGACATTTTCTTGATTAATGGTTGACATGTAAGGGCCCAGGTCACTGTAGGTGATGCCAACCCTGGGCAAGTGATCCTGTGTTGTAATACAAAGCAGGCTGAGCAAGCTGTAGAAGGCAAGCCAATAAGCAACACTAGTCCATGCTTCCATTCCTGCCTGCAGGTTCCTGCCCGAAGTTCTTGCCCTAACTCCCCTTCAGTGATGGACTAGGACCTGCTAAGTGATTTTGATCAGAGTTTTATCACCCCAGTAGAAACCAAAGGATGGAAAACACCTGAAGTGAAATAGTTGGTGATTTGTAATTTATAATCCTGGTGATCGTTCCAGAATCTTAGAGATGCATTGTTCACCATGTCAGGGTACTGATAACTTCATCCCTCTTACACAATGTGACTTTTGTCATAGTGCTTCTTTACACAGGAAAAAAAAAAGGCTAATGTACTCTTCATTTCTTAATGGAAGAGATAGGTCAACGTTTCCAGGTTATTAATAATGACTAAGGAAGAAGTTTCTCTCCTGTTTGTAGTACCCCTTAGGTACACAATTTAGTTGTTCCGGATGGACACTATTGAGTAGGTATTATGGTCAGAAGAGATCCTTACCAGTTTCTGCCCAGACAGGACCTCCAGTAGAGCAAGCAGCTTGATGCCGTCTTTCATGTCTTCAAAAAGGTCATCCACCACCATGGGAGGCTTCCGCTGCAAGACAAAATGCCACTCACTGGGGGGACATTTGTACACCTCATCATACCATCTGTCCATCCATCCATCCATCCATCCATCCATCATTTCTTATTTTTCTTATGGGTTGAACCAATGCCGTCTTTACACCAGACATATGTGTTACTACTAAGCTATACTCCAGACCCCTTGATTATGTTTTATGCAATTTTCAGCTACATGGTGAAAGCGTCCAAAATAAAATTAGACCAGTGTAATGGTGGACATCTAAAATCCCCATTATATCCTATTACTGAACTCGGAGAGTAGAGCTTGTGCCTCCCTAGAGCCTTCACCTCTAGTGTTCACGGTACTGGAAAGTAATCTACGAACTACCAGAAGAAAGAGATAAACACCAAATCAGCTATAAACCCTTAGATCTACAGTGGTGGTCTGCCTGCCAGGCATACTGGTGCAGTAGTGGCAGAATTGTCATGGGAGTAACCAACTGCTACCTGACAAGAATTAAGGCTTACTCTATGAGATGGAATGCATGCCTGACAGTGACCAGGTGTCCAAGAGCCTGAAACAAGATAGGCCATGGACCCAAGTCAGCAAAATGCTACTGTTCTGTTAAAAGAACATAGAAGTAAAATATATCCTAATGACATTCTGCTATACTCATACATTGGGGTCTTGTTCTGCCATTGTCAGAGAAATGTCTTCTTGCAGTAGATGAAATAAATACAGAGACCCGCCACTGGACGGTGTGCAGGGCATAAGAGATCGTGGAACACTCAGCCATAAATTGGGTGCTTCTGTCATATCCCTCACCTCAGGACTCAGGGACCTCTGCAGCAGAGGAGGCAGAAAGATCTTAAGAGCCAGTGGGGTTGGAAGATGCCGAGGAAACAAGGCCTTCGAGACACAACAGGACTGATGCATGCATGTGCTCACAGAGTCTTTGGTAATTGTACTGGCTAGTTTTGTGTCAACTTGACACAGCTGGAGTTATCACAGAGAAAGGAGCTTCAGTTGGGGGAATGCCTCCATGAGATCCAGCTGTAAGGCATTTTTCTCAATTAGTGATCAAGTCGGGGGGGGGGGTGTCCTCTTGTGGGTGGGGCCATCTCTGGGCTGGTAGTCGTGGTTCTATAAGAGAGCAGGCCGAGCAAGCCAGGGAAAGCAAACCAGTAAAGAACATCCCTCCATGGCTTCTGCATCAGCTCCTGCTCCCTGCCCTGCTTGAGTTCCAGTCCTGACTTCCTTGGTGATGAACAGCAGTTTGGAAGTGTAAGCTGAATAAACCCTTTCCTCCTCAGCTTGCTTCTTGGTCATGATGTTTGTGCAGGAATAGAAACCCTGACTAAGACAGTAGTATACAAGGGCATTCACATTGCTTTATCTGGGCTCCCCCACCCACCCACCCATTACAGATCTTGTGCTTATCTACTGTTGCTTGCAATTTTATTTTCATGTGCTTTCTTGTGTGCAAATTTGTGTGTCTCAGTGTCTGAATGTGGTTCTTGCGCTTTTTCTGTAGATCTTTTCTTCCTGTTTATTTTGCCCTATTATGACTTATTTCTTTATTTTTTGTTGGTATTTCTTTTCTCTTCTCTTCTATTATTATTATGTTTATGTTCATATTTATGTTTATATTCTAATGAAAGATAAAGAAAAGTTGTGGACTTGAGTGGGTAGGGAAGTGTGGAGAATCTGAAATGAGTTGGCAGAGGGGAAAGCATAATCAGAATGTTTTGTATGAAAAAATATGTTTCCCACAATATAAAAGAATCATTATATTTAGTGTTCAGGCTCTGATTTGTATACCAGCTCCTTCCTAGAAAGGGAATTGTAACAAAGGGTGAGATGGTGTCAGATAAGAGAGGAGAGGAAAGTACAAACTAACAGATTAAAGAGGCTGCTGATAAAACGCCTGGCTTTCTCCTAACAGAAGGGAGCAACTTCACAATGAACAAGGCACCTTATGGGACTCAAGGAGCTTCGAGTCTGAGAAAACTTCCCTGAGGCTATAGGAACAAACAGGATACTCCTGCAGTAGGTGGGCTGTGCTGTCATTTACACACACCTCCTCTCAGAGGAGCCACAAGCCCAGCAGCAGTGCACAGTCAGCTGAACCTTGGCGAATCCTCTATGCAAAAAAAGGAAAGGCCAGTTTACACCTGAGTGTCTTTAATGTTATCAGGAACATTAATGAGTTTATTGAAATGCTAAGTAGGCTTGAGTTCATCTCGGACCTTGGGAACATCAGCAGTAGACAAAGCCATAATGATCCACAGAGAGGTCCCTAGGGAGCAAGGGACATGCTCACTATGAGTCCCCAAAATAAAACTCTGCCCCTGGGTCAGAGCTAAAGCTGCATGGTTTTCTGACTCCTCTTGAACTTTGTTTGTTTGTTTGTTTGTTTGTTTTTCAAGACAGGCTTTCTCCCCTTGCCCTGGCTGTCCTGGAACTCACTTTGTAGACCAGGCTGGCCTTGAACTCAGAAATCCGCCTCAGCCTGCCCCTGCCTCCCGAGTGCTGGGATTAAAGGCGTGCTCCACCACACCTGGTACCTATTGAACTTTGTTAAAGGCCCAATGCTTTCCTTTCAACTGATTTCCTTTTAAAACTGTGTTCCAGTTAGAGATACTGAGATGCAAAGTTCTTCTGAGGTCTACTTTCTTCTCCGCCCCCCGACAGGAAGCATTTATATTTCTCTCACCGACTGCATGAATTTTGGAGGCTGAATGTTATAGTTCTAATTCTAAATATATTTCTCTTTCTTTATGAAGTGAACAGCTGAACACATTTTATCCTCCTGCCATGACGTGCATGCTCAAAAATAAAGGCATTTGCATTTCCAGTCACTCCTTGGAGGATCCCACCATTCGTGCTATTTCTTAATAACATAGCAAAAATTAATGTTGACTTAACATCCTAAGCACAAAAAGCATTATGTAGAACAAAAAGTCATTACAATAAAAACCAACACGATATAAAGTAACTTACTGCATTGCCCATTTATCACCATTATAAATGGAATACAGGCATCATTCAAAATACCAACTTGTAGAAAAATTTTAAAATATATGATAACTTTAGTGACAAAATACAAATTAAGTTTTACCTGGATACATTAGGAAAATTGGAAACTCGCACACACTAGTAAACATTACAAGAACTTGCACAATGAGGACATCATGAGTTTTGCAGGCAAATGGATGGAACTAGAAAATATCATCCTGAGCGAGGTAATTCAAAGCCAAAAGGACTTGCATGGTATGTACTCACTAATAAGTTGGATATTAGTCAAAAAAGTACAGAATACCCAGGATACAATCCATAAAACTGAAGTGAGGATGCCTCAATCCTACTTGGGAGGGAGAAGAAAGCAGTGATAGGGAGGGTGGAGGGAGGCACCTAGGTTCAAGAGGGGACAGGGAGGGGAAAAGGGAAACATGATCAGGTATTGGGGTGGGGAGACAGGACTGAAGCCCTGAGGGTCAGCAGAAAGAATGCAAACAGGTAACTTCAGGAGGTAAGAGGTAGGGGGACCCTCTAGAATGTACCAGAGACCTGGGAGGTGAGAGATGCTCAGAACTCAGAGGGAGGGACCTTAGATGAAATGGCCAACAGTGAGGAGAGGGAACTTGTAGAGTCCATCTCCAATAGAAAGATAGGACATCAAGTGAGGGAGAGGGTTGCCATCCCACAGTCAAAAAAATCTGACCCAGAATTGTTCCTGTCTAAAAGAACTGCAGGGACAAAAATGGAGATGAACTGGAGGGAATGGAAGTCCAGTGACAGGCACAAATTGGGATCCAGCTCAAGGGGAGGCTCCAAGGCCTGACACTATTACTGATGCTATGGTGTGCTTACAGGCATAACCCTAACATGGCTGCCCTCCGAGAGGCCCAACAAGCAACTGAAAGAGTCAGATGCAAATATTTACACATAACCAATGGACAGAAGCTGAGACCCCTGTGGTTGAATTAGGGAAAGGTTGGAAGAGGGGTGAGGAGGTCTGATGGGGTGGAGGTGGGGACATCTTGGAGATGAAGGAGATGTGGGATAAGGAACAGTCAGAGGGCAGACTGGGAGGGGGATAATGACTGGACTGTAAAAAAAGATTAAAGAATAATAATTATAAAAATTTAAAAAAATAACAAGAACGTTGGCATCAAAGCTATGACACTGCATGGATGATAATATGTATGGATTATATGTTCATGGATGACAACATGCAAAGCTGATAGCATACCTGGGCAATAGCAATGTAAACAATGTGACAATATGCAAGTGTGACAACATACATAGGTGATAACATGTATGCATGGCAATATGCATGGGTGGTAACATGCCTAGGTGGTAATGTATAGGTGATTACATACATGTATAATAATATACATGGGTGCTAACATCCATGAATATTAGATGACATGCATGGATAATATTATGTGTAGATGATATAGCATACATGACTGATAACATGCATAGATGATAACATACATGGCTGACAACATGCATGGATGATATCATGTATAGATTATAACATGCATGAACATACACACTGTCACTAAACACACACAGCTCTCTGCTTCTTTAGAGCACAGTGCTTCATGGTGCACCTAAAACTGGCCTTTAGAATAATCAACAGTGGCTGCTGGACAGATCTTCAGGCCTCTGGCCTCTGCCTGGCCTTGCTGACACCATTCTGCCCTTGACCAGTCCGCCCCCTCCCCACAACCTCTATGACCAGCCAGCCCAATTGACAACCTTCCTCCCTCCTCTTCTTTCCCTCTTCTTCCTTCTTTTCTCATCCTCCCTCCTCTTCCTCTTTTCCTTTTCATTTACCTCCCTTGCTTTCTCTTCATCTTCCTTTCTCTCTCTTCTCTCCTTTCCTCCCAACTGTGGTCATATTCAACTGGGCACCTTGCTCTTCACAAAATTGTCTGCATAAATATGACTCTTGAATCCTTCCTTCCAGGAACTATCAAGAACATGATAGACGCTTTATGTACGTTTCTGGCTGCTTACTTGGATGACTCAGTGAATGAAGATAAGTCTTGGGTGAAATATATATATACACCAAAATCACCCCAGAATTAAAAAAGAAATACATTTTGTATCAAGTATTATTTCCACACAGCGCATAACTTTAATGACCACAGCACATTCATTTTTTCAGGAGACATTCAGATATGAAATCTTGTAGCTGAAGCATCTCTGGAGTTACACGTACAGATATCACAACAATATGACTTCTTTGGGCAGATGTGGCTGCTAGGGCTGTAAGCCGAAAGGCCGACAGCAGTGAGGATAACCAATTGGAGCCTGACTTAGCAGAAAGTAGAGACTGGTGTTGCTCAAACTGCCTTTCAAGAACTGAGTAGAATGTGTCGAGCACGTTTCATGTTCATACTTAGGTTAAGCTGTCTCCTTTTTGTAGAATATTTTTAATCCTTACTTATCAGAGTCCCCCTTAGTCTTAGCAATCCATATTTAGTGGAAACAGAACATTTTTCTGCCTAGTCTGAGGTGTTTAAAAGTGGACCTCTTCATTGCACCAAAAATGAGGTCCTTTCCTTCTGGGCCATTCCTTCTAGAAGTTTCCTCAAATAAAATATATGTCCTATGATGTGGCCCTAACAGGATTTCCTGCCCTCTGACATGTCTAGAAACTCAGAGAACATGCCGAGATCTCTGTGACTGAGAAGTAGGCACTCAATGAAGAGGGGAAGCCAGGGTGTGGTTCTCTATTTCTACCTGTCTGCCTTGCTTAGGCACAGTAGCCTGAGATGCTTTGTAACAAGGACCACTGCCTTTTTCTTTAGACTGTAAGGAGCTCAAATGTTTCCCTCCTTTTAAAAAGATTTGTTTTTATTTATACAAGTGTATAAGTCAGGTGTGTGTGCTAGTGGGAGTGTAGGAGTGTGTAGTGAGTTTGTGTATGGTGGTGGTGGTGGTGGTGGTGGTGTGTGTGTGTGTATGTGTGTGAATAACCTGAATTTCTTCTAGTCTGTAGGCACCAGTAGATATACATCTCTTAACTACCTTTTGCTTTGGAATGTTTTTTATGATAGGATGGCCATATTTGTTATATCATATCAATGTTATGTCCTGAAAAGAAATTCCTTTATGAGGGGAAAGGTATAAGAATTTAAAGAAAAACCATATCAGAAACAGCCATTTGCATGGCACAAAAATGTAAAGAACTCTCACATTTTAAAGTTATATGCAAAATGAAAAATGTTGGTGCATAAAGAAAATATCACAAGATAGCCATGGACAGGGTGTACGTGATACCCAGTGCTTAACATCCACAGCTAATGTGTTTATACACTTAAACCTGCTACAACTTTCAATAAGGAAGAGAACAAAGTATAACGGAGATGGAAGATATTGTTGGACATCCAAATATGCTCAGAACTCTGGTATGGACTCCACATTTTTCTTTTGTATTTACAAAGAGGGAGTCTTAGTCAGTAAGACCAAGTCCCTGGCCAAGATTACAAATGCTGAGTAACTGAGACCAGAGCACGGATCGGTTGTCACGGGAGCCACCTTGTTTGGTAGGCATCAAGCTTAGGAGAAAGGGGAAGGTGTTAGCATTAATTTCCAGAGTACAAGAACCTACCGATGTGACTTATTTAATATCTCTATGAAAAATATTGACAGATGAGCATGACTACAAGTTTACTCTACTAGAAACAATGACTTCATTAAATAATCCCACTGTTCCATCTGGATTTGAAAAGACTGAACTGTAGTAACAAGAGCATCGTGTGTATTTACCATGTTTGCATAGATGCAAGTCAGCCTGGATCCTAGAGTGTCCCCTAACAACCACCATGCCACAGTCCATCCTGAGCACTTCCACATTCTCTGCTTTAGTAGAGATGATGGCTGAGGCCAAATTAGCTCATGGTAGCCACGTCAGGATCCATCACCGGGCTCTTGTTGCTGAGGCTGCAACGCTAGTCTGCCCTGTACCCTTCTCCATGATGGGTAAGTCAGAGAATAGAGTCCTCAAAGCTATTCTCAGGATGAGTAGGGGACTAATAAAACACTGGAAAGCTGTTCTATGGTGACAGGTGACATGTTATATCAACAAAAAGGAAGTGCAAATTAGATCAGTGCAGGGGAAAGGCACCTGGAGGGAAGTCACAGACCTGCGTAGTGAGTCACCGGCCTCTTCCCAAGTGGGGTCTTGTGGGCATGTGCACACAATTCAGTATTTTACTAATGACCTGTGACAACATACCTAAGTATCTACAGCCTGCAAAGGCCACCCCCATGTCCGGAGGTCTTCCATGGGAGTCTGGGTACTGCCATGACTGACTCTAGATCTTCTGAATCTGCCCTTCCTTCCCTCTTCAATTTCAAGAAAAAAAAAAAATGGTGTTTCCCCAAACCATGCTGTCTCTATGCCATGACCTGGGCATAGCAGGATAGCATGACTGAGGCCCTGACACAGAAAAAATATAAAAGTGCAAGGTCTCAGCTCAAAGACTCTCATCATCAAGAAGGGGAAGGCTCCCAGAACTTTTCTTTTAAAATCCTGAGCAGGGCTGGGGCAGGCAGAGCAAGCCTGAGGGGGTGTCGAGTTAACCCTTTCCTGCCCGGTCAGCATATCTCCTTCTAGGCTGAGACATCTGGAGTCCTTTCAATAACATCTCCTTTGGGGCAAATCTTCAAGAAATCAATTTTGTTCTCTTGCTAATATATCTTGATCAGGAAGCATTGTTTTGGATGTGGCAATTTATATTTGTGACACTTCTCCCTTCCTGTTGGATGGTGACATTTGAGTGAGTGACTTCTATAAGATGGGGACTATACATGGTCAGAGGATCCAGACTGTGTCTTTATACTAGTTTAATTATTAAAATTATAACTATGCTAAAATATTCATAACCTAATATTCACCACCTCAAGTGTGTAGTTCAGTCATTAGAGATTTCCACAGGAGTGCTCTATCAGTCTCCAACTCTATCTTCATCCTGCAAAGCTGAAACTCTAAACCCGTTAAGTAACTGCAGTTCCCTTCCCTTCTCTCAGCGCCTGACATCTCCCTCCAGTTCCTTTTTAGAGGTTTTGACTCCTCTTGGTACCTCATATAAGCAGTGTAATGAAATACTTGTCATTTTGTGACTGCTTATTTCACTTAGCATAGTGTCCTTAGGGTCCCTTTACTCCGCAGCAGAGGTAGAATCCCCTCCCTATCTTCCACTGAATAAGATTCCGTTGCGGCATCTACCACATTCTGTAAACCTATTCCTCGATCAGTGAATACTGTGTGGCTTCAACCTTCTGGCCACAGTTGCAAATTCTTTCCATGAACTGCATATTATGATACTTCTTGGCCCTTTGATTTTCAATTCAGAATTGCTGCATTACCTGGTAATTCTATTACCAACTTCTTGAGGAAGGAGCCACTCTCAATTTTTTTTTATAGTGGTTGTCAAGTAGAAGGAGAGAAATCTACTTCAAGCATGACTCTAGAATGCTATCAATTCAGTAGTAATGTTTGTGGTGGTTTAGATGAATTATATCTTCCACAGGCTCGTGTATTCGAATACTTGGCTTCCTGATGGTGGTGTGTTTGGGATAATTGGAGATTTTAAGGTGTGAAGGGTTCCTGGAGGGCACACACCACTGGGTGTGGATTTGAGAGTTTGTAACATTAACTCACTTTCAGTTCACTCTATTTCCTGTGTGTGCCTGAGGTGTGAGCTCTCAGCTTCCTACTCCAGCCACCTACTCCCATGCCTCCCTGCCATCATCTTCCATGGACTAAAATAAGCTTTCCTCCTTAAGTTGCTTCTGGTCGTGTCATCTTATTACAGCCACAGAGAAGTAACACTGCACATCTCAGAGTCCCTATTTATAAATGTCACACTGTTATAAAGTAGAGTTTCAGCAATAGGAATTTAGTCATTTGCAATGTAAAGACCACTGTGTGTGTGTGTGTGTGTATACATATATACGTACATACATATATGTGTGTATACACACACACACACACACACACACACACACACACACACACACACACATCTCCTGTCAACTTCCAGGTCTAATCCTGTTGTCACTTACCATTCTTGATTTGGTCAACTAAGGGTTGTTATTCATGGGTCAAGAGTTGATCAAATATTTTATTATGCTATGAAATGCTATGGCCTGTCACTTCGAGATAATGAATGCATACCCTATGGTTAATGTTAATGATTATTGGATAGATAGTGATGTCAGTAAAGCTGGACTAGAACATGTCTAAGGGGAAGCTCATGTTACAGATGCCCACCTTCTTTAGGTGGTACACATACTATAAACAGTGTCAAAGGTTGCTAAGCATGGCACAAGGTCATGGCCTGGTATATTCACAGTTCTGCTTTCTGCACAAGGTCTTGGGAGTTACAAAGAAAAGGGATGACTCCAGTCTCATTCTGTGTATACCTGATTCATCTGTGCAGAACACGGTCCCTCAGACCCAGAAACAGACAAGCTACTCTGGATGACTTATATATGGCTTAGGTAGGAATATAAACTAAGGGAGCACGGGGGATGTTTCCCAACCCACAGCTAGCATCGGTAGCTCTCCTTTCCTGATGGTTATCTGCAGGGTGGGACAACATCTAAAACAACAGGAACAAAGAGAAAGAACGGAAAGGAAGAGAGGTTGACCAGCAGATATCTGGTGAGTTACCTCTGGAGGGATCGGCCAAGAGCCCACTACACCACAATTTAACAAAGTGCCAAGCTAGTCTTGGCCCAGATTAATCAAGACTATGATGATCCCCCACAGGCAGAACCGACTAAAATTAACATACTATCTAATAGACCTTGTCGTTTCACTCTGAAAATAAAATAGACATTCTTGATAGCTCCACAAACAAGGTGAAGTAATTCAAATACTTTGTACACATTTGCTCCTCATTCAGTGTTTTTACGGAAGGGCTCCTGCTGTTATTTCCCACCATTCTGTAGCACAAATGGGAAGCTACTTCCATTCTGTTTTATTTCCTCTAATGGAGAGCATAACCATTTCCACTTCCTTGATTATTTCATTCCACATCCAACACAGGTCCCAAAGGCAATATCCCCATATCCCCTATTGCCCAGCTTCAAGTGTGCTGGAGAAAGCTCTGCTAAGTAGTGATTTTATTTTATTTTATTTTATTTTTTTTGGAACAACAAAATGTTTTCTACACGTTTTGCACAGAGCCAACACATGCCCTCATTTATTTCCTCTCTATAGTATATAGTGTTGTACTTGACACCTCTCTGCTGCACATATCCGGTTGTTGATCCATCCACAAGTTGTACTGGCTTAATTTTAAAAACTTATCCACAGTCACCTGTAGCTACCCACACTTCAGACAGAAATTATTTTTTTCTCTTTTTGTCGTGGTTTCACTTTCAGGACCTGGAATATCATCTTGGCTGTTAAATAACATCCCAAAATACCCGTCGGTATGTGAACATGACACCGTTTTAAAGAAGAAACTCTGACAAACTTTATCAGTGTATTCACTAATCTCCATAAACCTTGTGAGCTCTGCACCCTCATTATCCATACCCTAACAGTTCTCAAGGTAATGAAAGTGATGCAGCTATGTAGCAGAAGATGGCCTAATCGGCCATCATTGGGAAGAGAGGCCCCTTGGTCTTGCAAACTTTATATGACCCAGCACGGGAATGCCAGGGCCAAGAAGTGGGAGTGGGGGGGGTAGTGGTGCAGGGGTGGGGGGAGGGTATAGGCAACTTTCAGGATAGCATTTGAAATGTAAATAAAGAAAATATCTAATAAAAAAAGAGAGAGAAAAAGAAAGTGATGCAGCTTAAAATGACTGTCTTTTGTAATCATTTAATTGCATATTAGAAAATAACTAATTTCAATTCAACTCCTCTAGATTTATGAAGGTCTAATTAACAACCAAAGGTTGAATGTATTTACAGTGTATGAAGTGATATTTTGATTTGTGCAAACATTGCAGAAGTATTAAAAAACACGCTACTTAACATATTCATGACCTCTTGTAGCTACTGTAGCGTTAAAAAAACAAGCAAAGAGGGAGGAGTATTTGGGCATTCTCTTGACCCCCTATGTCAGTTTCTTGTATTGGTTTACAAATAGGTCCACAAGGATGTGTGCAAGGAAAGGGAGGAGACCAAGAGTCAATTAGGAAAGCATTTTCAGGTAATATGTTGTTGGCGAGAAGATAACTGGGAAAATAAAAGCAGCCATTAAAGCAATTTTCATATAGTGAAAACATCACTTAGCATACATCTATAGATGTTTAACCTGGAAATCCTAACTGCTCCCTTCAAAGGAATAACTGAGTTGAACTTGGTGCTCTTAATAGATTCCCAATGCATGCCATAGCCATTCCTTACAATGCACGTCAAAACCCTGACTCCCACTACTGTATCTGGAAATAGCGTCTTCCGGAGCTGCTCATCAAGTCAACATGCAGTAACTTGCATGGATCTTGCATCCAGTGTGACCAGTATCATCAGATGAAGAGAACATTGCTACTTAGACCGTGCTAAGCACAGAGGCAGGGACTGCAGTGTTGCAAGTCCTGACATTCACCATCAAAAGTTCCACAGAGGCAAGATGATTCTCTCCCAAGTCTCAGAGGAGTGCTGGAACTTCTGGACCTAGAATTGACATGATGCATATTCTATTTTCTCTGTAAACAAGTGTGTGTGTGTGTGTGTGTGTGTGTGCGTGCGCGCACACACACTTAGCTTGCATGTATGCACAGGTGCATGCAGGTATGCGTGTATATCAGAGATTGAAACCAGTCTCCTTGCTCACTCCCATCTTCCTAATTCTTGAGACAGGTCTCCTGGTAAACCTGAAGCTCGCTGAACCAGTGAGTTCTAGGGATCTACTTGTCTCTGACATTACAGTCATTTAGTGTGACTGGCTTTTTTTTTTTAAAGATTTATTTATTGATTTTATGTATTTGAGTACATCATTGCTCTCTTCAAACACACCAGAAGAGGGCATCAGATCCCATTACAGGTGGTTATGAGCCACCCTGTGGTTGCTGGGAATTGAACTCAAGACCTCTGGAAGAGCAGCCAGTACTCTTAACCACTAAGCCATCTCTCCAGCCCTTGACCAGCTTTTTAACATGGGCTCGGGGGGGGGGGGGTCTGAACTTAGGCATGCACTTCACTGACTGCCTTCACATGTTCCTAGACCCCATACACAATTGACTGCAGTTATCTGTCCATCCTGTTATTAGGCCCATATCACTGTATCCACAATTCTTAGTCAGTCAATGCCTAGTGCACACCGGCTGGATGGGTAACTAGAGAAAGTGGTCATTTTGTCAAAGACTACATGTCTGTGTGCCACAGCTTGACTCTTCCATGTGGAGGCAGGTGGGGGTGGAGTTCTGGGAGATGATAAAGATGAGATCATGGAGGGAGGAGATTGATGAGCATCATTAGAATGGGAGGAAGAGGGACCAAAGCCCAATGAAGTCAGAGGATCAGCAGTCCCATAAGCCAGGAAGATGGCAGGCTTGTAGACCAGTCCCCCAGCACTTTGACCTAGGGCTTTGGGAGATTCAGTAGTAGCTGTTGGGCAAGCCATTCTCCCTATGGAGTTTCCTTATCAGAACTAACCTAACCAGTGAGGTTCACATTTGGGAGTCATGGAATAAATCCCAGCTTTGTCATTTGCTGAATTGCTAAGATTATTAATTAATGCTAAGCTTCAAGTACTTAGCCTGTAAATTAATGGAAACAGCACACTTGGTTGCTGTGAGAATAAAGTACAATAAAATATCAGTTGCCTGAGGCTCCATTATCAGTAATGTGTGCTCAGCAGGCAGCACTGCTACAATGTGAAATCAGAACTCACAATGCATGCTAACAAGCTAAGTGCAAATCTGAAACCTGGGCTTGACTATCTTATTTGTAGAAATCACTATCTATGTAATAATGACAAACCCCACTTCTGTTAATTAGAAGAATTAGAGAATAGAGTGATACACCAATTTTTATCATATTATTAAAAATAGAATTACAGTTTTCTCACTTAAAACAGGAATCTCACCTTGGAAAGAAACAGTTTCATGAAACCACTTGTTAGTGTATCCTGATGATGTTACATGTATTACATGTGTAGTGTATTACATGACAACGAACACTTGTGGTTTCCAGTGGGTCAGATAATTGCAGAAGCACTGAGCCCAAAGCAAACAAAAGAAATGTATACTTGTATATAAAAATTTGAATAATTTATAGCTATGTTCTAAAAATGGCACAAAATTATACACAGAACATTCTTAGATATTTTTCCTCCAGTTCATTAAGATATATGGGTTTGTAAAATTATATTTCCAAAATCCATGTTGCACCCTTGTATACATGCCATGTCTTCATAACTCATGTCATAATATTGATAAAAACTTGTCATGGCAGAATGGAATGCCTGCCGTCAGTATCAGAATTGATTATTTAATTATAAGTCATTTCTAGGATTGCAACTGAAGAAAGCAGGCAAAAATACAAACATAATATTTCCATTAAAATCCCTCTTCCTGGTACAGAGGGACTCAGCATAAGGTGCTGGCTTCATAATCATGAGACCCTGAGTTGGGTTCTTAGCAGGCATGGCAGAGCACACCTTTAAACAGAGAACTCCAGTATTGGTGAGAGGTCCTGTCTGAAAAATAATAGGGAGAGTGATGGAGGAGGGCCATATCAGCTTCTAACCTCAAGATGTACACACAGACACTCATGTAATACAGACATACCACACTGCACGCACACACACACACACACACACACACACACCACATACCACACACATACACCACATACCATACACACACATACACACACACCATGTACACACATCACATACACACACCACACAAACACACCACACACCACACACACCGTACACACCACATACACCGCACACACGCACACACACACACCACACACATACCACATACCATACACACACATGCACACACACCATATACACATACCACATACACACACCACACATACACACCACACACCACACACACCGTACATACCACATACACTGCACACACACACACACACACACACCACACACATACCACAAACCACACACACCATACACACACACCACACACACCATACACACACACCACAGACAAATACACACATACTCCATAGACATACCATAGACAAAACACACACACACACACACACACACACACAGCGTCAGTCACAAGGTGGGTTTCTGTGACGACACTAACAGGTCATTCTAGGAAGAGGAGAGACCAGAGCACTTTCCCTTTCATTCCTGTGAGGATACCAGAAGAAGGCAGCAGACAGCAAACCAGAAAGAACTTTATGAAAACAAAACAGAAGCAAACAAAAAAGCCCACAAAAAAACTGAATCTTCTGACTTTGATCCCCAAAACTGTGGGACAGTAACACTGACTGTTGAAGCCGCTGGACCTTGAGAAATATTTGAGACTTAAACCACAACAGAAGAAATCTCCCAGGAAGAATTACCTTATGTACTTCAGACACCACTTTCCAGAGAAAATCATTAGCTGGCTTTAGAAAATTGAATACACACACACACACACACACACACACACACACAATGTCTCGGGGGTTGTTTTGTTTTGTTTTTGTCAATCTGCATAGGGGAATAATTTTACTGTGACACACTAAGGTTGAAAGTCATTTCATATTATCATTTATGCTCAAACACAGTATCACATGTGGACTCATGGTCACCTACCAACCTAAGGTAGACACTCATGGAGGATTTCAGTGTTTCTAGTGTCCTGCTACCTAGGTTTCCCTCCCACCAAATCCCCCAGGGGTAGGAGAGCTGGATCCACTCAGATAAAGCTCCTCGCACAGTGCAGACTGTTCCTTGTTCCTCTCTGTACGACCTGAATGGATACAATCAAACAAAAATGCACAGGAATCTTCCCTCTGACACAACACACAGTACTGTAGAAGCAACGGCTGAGTGGATCATTTTGTCAAGGTTCATACAAATTACACAAAATAGCATCTCTTGACCAGCTGTCAACTCATTTCCTTCCAGAGGTGGTAAGCAAACACCATAATTAGGGAGCATCTAGCCATCCCATAATCCCACTAACACCATTGATCAGGAATGGTGGCTGCCACCTTCCTTTATAACGAGGTCTTTGGGAGCCTCATTAAGACAGAGCTCCATATAGTTGTTGACTCCAATTATGTGAACCTCTAACTCTAGGTCATTTCGTTACCTTGGCCAGATGGGAATTGATCCATTTTGTGAAGGTGCGTTTCTGTACAATCTCTTGTTCATCTAGAAGGCAGAATAAAAAATATTTTTGGTTAGGTAAAGTTATGTCACCAAATGTTGGTTGTACACCTCTAGAAGAGATCATAAAACTATTTTATCTTCTAACTCAAATTGACTTGTCTTGAAGGTTCAACACAACTCTCTCTATATAAACAACTAGACATATCATTTAGAAGTTATTAGAAAGCTCAAGTCAGAGAGAATTCCAGCATGAAGTAGAAGCAGTGGGCATGAAGTCCCGTGGCTTAGGTAAAGAGCTATTGACATTTGACAGATGCAGGGCAAATGTCTGTTTCCCATAAGGGTAAATTCTCTCCTAGGTTGACCTTGCTCTAGGAAAGCTCTTCCCTAAGAGGATTTGAACATCACCAATTAGGGAGGTGGAGCAAATCTGGGAAGACTTGAAAGAGGTGAACATAAAGTACATTGTATGAAATTCTCAAATCACCACTAAAATATTATTTTAAAAATTATTAGCAAGTGCCTTACATGTGTGTAGGCTAGCCCTGTGTTTAGCCTCATTCACTCACGAAAAGTTTATGAATGAGTTACCCTCAACAAATCTGTTAGAAGTAAAAATTCACTGAGATTAACTAAGCACCAAATTCTCTGCTAGAGGATACAGGCCAAGCAAGGAGAGGAGGAAAAGGATATAAAGTCTGATGGGAGATAGAGGTGGAGATGGGCAAGAAGGGCAGATGTAAGGAGCGAGTCACCCAGGAAAGCATTCAATAGAGCTGCATGTGGGATTCTCTGCTCCCTCCTACCCCCTGCCGCTCACACTTGAGTGTGAGCAGAGCCTGTGACTTATATCTAGCTCACAAGTTATGACAGAGTGGTGGCATACCAACTTTATGATGCTACTTTAAATCGCTGGCTGGAGTGAGGGGTTTTCCTTCAGGCTTTGGAGACCCACAGGCCACGCTACAAACTCTGTGTAGAGTAGGGTGATAGCAGGGAACTGAAGCCCCCTTTACGAATGGAGCCACCAACCTGTGAGAATCTGAGCCCCCCAGGCTTACAAACCTAAGGAAGTGAAGAGAGCTAAGGAGGCAGACAAGGTTTAAAGTGGATCCTTCCTGGAGGGGTCTTTGGATGAGAATGATCCCTTGTGTGGCAGAACACCAATGGGCAGACACAATCTTAGCCCCCACCACTGCCTCTCCCTGTTTGAAGGACGATGCTCAAAGCTACATCTCTACATCTGACCATCCTTGGCTTCATCTCATCAGAATGGTGGGCTGGGCACTAGAACCTAAACATTATCAGATGTTGGAAGGAGTGAACAAGAAAATATGGGAGTAAATAATAAAACCTCTTAACATAGAGAAACTTTGGATGTATCCGTAATGTTTACAGAACACCACTATACTTAATATGTTTTCAAAATGCTTTTTGTTTTAACTTTGAAGGTCATTATATAACAATTTTTCAGTAGGCAAAATCCCTATGTATCAGACATTGGTATATATTTATGATTTATCATATATATAGTTGCCATATATAATATCTAATAAATGAATGAATTTATCCATTGAATGTTTGTGTTTGATGTATATATGTGGTTTATGCACGTGTGGATGATAGATATTCATGTGTGCATTCTAAAGTTAAAGAATGATGTCACATGTCCTTTCCCTTCAGTCTCTGTCTTGTTTTCTGAGTCAAGGTCACTCAGAGAAGGTTCACAATGGTAAACTTGAAGTTCACATTTTGGCTACACTGGCTGGCCAGCAAACTCCTGGGATGCCACTGTTTCGGATTCACAATACTGGGTTACAGAGGCACCAGGCCATGCCTGGCTTTTCAATGGGTGGTGGAGATTAGAACTGGAGTCCCCCTGCTTGCACACAAGAGCTCTGGGTCATCAAACACACACACACACACACACACACACACACACACACACAAACAAACACACACTCAGTTCTTACAGCTAATATGTAACCAAATTGATTATAATTCCTAGTTTACAGAAAAGAAAATTGAAGCGCGTGGTGTGAGGTTTTTAGCCAAGTCACCCCGTGACAGAGTTATGTTTTAGACTCCAAAGAAGTCAGGTTCTGTCATACAGCTACTCAAGGACAATGTAAAATCTGAACTTTGATTTTACTTAATGTTACCTGAAGATAAATTAGTGGTTGATTAGTTTTTAGTCTGACCTCTGAACTTTGAACTCGTGAAACAAATACAGGTTGCAGCAAAGTCACCTTAACTTGTAAGTTTGGTAGAATTAACAGCTTCATAATACAAAAAAACTACTATACTAAACCTATGAGTATACACTTAGAACATCTGTGACATTTTTCAAATAGCTGAGGATGTGTAGCATTTTAGAAACCAGGATGGCATAACTTTAAAATGATGCTCCAAGACAAGCATAGTATTCTTGTGTAGAGCATCATAAACAAAGAGGTGTGGAACATCATAAAAAGAGAGGTGTAGAGCATCAAAACAGAGAGGTGTAGATCATCATAACAGAGAGGTGTAGAGCATCACAAAAAAGAGGTGTAGGGCATCATAAACAGAGGGGTGTAGAGCATCAAACAGAGAGGTGTAGTGCATCATAGGAGAGACGTATAGGGCAAAATAATCATAGAGTTGTTGAGCATCGTAACAGACAGGTGTAGAGCATCATAAACAGAGAGATGCAGAGGATCATAAACAGAGAGGTGTAGAGGATCATAAACAGAGAGGTTTAGAGCATCATGACAAAGAGCTGTAGAGCATCATAACAGAGAGGTGTAGAAAATCATAAACAGGGAGGTGTAGAGCATCATAAACAGAGAGTTGAAGAGCATAATAAACAGAGAGGTGTAGGGCATCATAGGAGAGAGTTGTAGGGCATCATAAAGAGAGTTGTGGAGCATCATAAACAGAGATGTGTAGGGCATAATAGGAGAGAGGTGTAGGGTATCATAAAGAGAGAGGTGTAAAGCATCATAAACAGAGAAGTTTAGGGCATCATAAACAGAGAGGTGTAGGACATCATAAACAGAGAGGTTTGGAGCATCAAAACGAGAGAGGTGTAGAGCATCATAAACAGAGAGGTGTAGGGTATCATGACAGAGAGGTATAGAACATCATAAACAGAGAGGTGTGGAGCATCATAAACAGAGAGGTGTAGAGCATCATAAAGAGAGAGGTGTAGAGCATCATAAACAGAGAGGTGTGGGGCATCATAGGAGAGAGGTGTAGAGCATCATAACAGAGAGGTGTAGGGCATCATAAACAGAAGGGTGTAGAGCATCATAACAGAAAGGTGTAGTGCATCATAGGAGAGAGGTATAGGGCAAAATAATCAGAGAGGTGTAGAAAACCATAACAGAGAGGTGTAGAGCATCATAAACAGAGAGGTGTAGGG
>NC_034610.1:30093507-30095510 GCF_900095145.1 Mus pahari
CATCATAACACAGAGGAGTGTAGAGCATCATAACAGAGAGGTGTAGAGCATCATAGGAGAGAGGTATAGGGCAAAATAATCAGAGAGGTGTAGAACATCATAACAGAGAGGTGTAGTGCATCATAGGAGAGAGATATAGGGCAAAATAATCAGAGAGGTGTAGAACATCATAACAGAGAGGTGTAGGGCATCATAAACAGAGAGGTGTAGGGCATCATAAACAGAGAGGTTTAGAGCATCAAAAACTGAGAGGTGTAGAGCATCATAAACAGAAAAGTGTAGGGCATCACATCAGAGAGGTGTAGAACATCATAAACAGAGAGGTGTAGAACATCATACAGAAAGAGGTATAGGGCATCATACACAGAGAGGTGTAGGACATCATAGGAGAGAGGTGTAGGGCATCATAAACAGAGAAGTTTAGAGCATCAAGAACTGAGAGGTGTAGAGCATCATAAACAGAGAGGTGTAGCACATCATAGGAGAGAGGTATACGGCATCATAAACAGAGAGGTGTAGAGCATCATAAACAGAGAGGTGTAGGGCATCTCAACAGAGAGATGCAGAACATCATAAACAGAGAAGTGTAGAGCATCATAACAGACATGTGTAGAGCATCATAAACAGAGAGGTGCAGAGGATCGTAAGCAGAGAGGTGTAGAGGATCGTAAACAGAGAGGTGTAGCGCATCATAAACAGAGAGCTGTGGAGCATCATAAACAGAGAGGAGTAGAGCATCATAACAGAGTAGTGTAGAGCATCATACACAGAGAGGTGTAGAGCATCACAGACAGAGAGGTGTAGAGCATCATAACAGATAGGTGTAGAGTATCATAAACAGAGATGTGCAGAGGATCATAAAAAGAGAGGTGTAGAGGATCATAAACAGAGAGTTTTAGAGCATCATAACAAAGAGCTGTAGAGCATCATAACAGAGAGGTGTAGAAAATCATAAACCGGGAGGTGTAGAGCATCATAAACAGAGAGTTGTGGAGAATCATAAACAGAGAGGTGTAGGGCATCGTAGGAGAGAGTTGTAGGGCATCATAAACAGAGAGTTGTGGAGCATTCATAAACAGAGAGGTGTAGGACACCATAGGAGAGTTTGTAGGGCATCATAAAGAGAAAGGTGTAGAGCATCATAAACAGAGAGCTGTAGGATATCATAGGAGAGAGGTGTAGGGTATCATAAACAGAGAGGTGTAGGGCATCATAGGAGAGAGGTGTAGGGCATCATAACAGAGAGGTGTAGAGCATCATAAACAGAGAGGTGCAGAGGATCATAAACAGAGTGGTGTAGAGGATCATAAACAGAGAGGTTTAGAGCATCATTACAAAGAGCTGTAGAGCATCATAACAGAGAGGTGTAGAAAATCATAAACCGGGAGGTGTAGAGCATCATAAACAGAGAGGTCTAGGGCATCGTAGGAGAGAGTTGTAGGGCATCATAAACAGGGAGTTGTGGAGCATCATAAACAGAGGTGTAGAGCATCATGGGAGAGAGTGTAGGGCATCATAAAGAGAGAGGTGCAGAGCATCAAAAACAGAGAGGTGTATGACATCATAGGAGAGAGGTGTAGGGCATCATAAACAGAGAGGTTTAGGGAATCAAAAACAGAGTTATAGAGCATCATAAACAGAGAGGTGTAGAGCACCATAACAGAGAGGTGTAGAGCATCATAACAGAGAAGTTTAGAGCCTTATAAACAGAGAGGTATAGAGCATCAAAACAGAGAGGTGTAGGGCATCATAAACAGAGATGTGTAGGGCATCATAACAGAGAGGTATAGAGCATCATAAACAGAGAGGTGTAGAGGATCATCAACAGAGAGGTGTAGAGCATCATAAACAGAGAGATGTAGAGCATCAAAACAGAGAGGTGTAGAGCATCACAACAGAGAGGTGTAGGGCATCATAAACAGAGAGGTGTACATCATCATAACAGACAGGTGTAGACCATCATAACAGAGAGGTGTAGAGCATCTTAAACTGAGAGGTGTTGG
>NC_034610.1:30097470-30113118 GCF_900095145.1 Mus pahari
AGAGCATCATAAACAGAGAAGTGTAGAGCATCATAACAGAGCAGTGTAGAACATCATAAACAGAGATCTATAGAGCATCATAAACAGAGAGGTGTAGAGCATCATAAACAGAGAGGTGTAGAGAATTATAACAGAGAGGTGTAGATCATCATAGACAGAGAGTTGTAGAGCATCATAAACAGAGAGGTGCAGAGCATCATAAACATAGAGGTGTAGGGCATCATAGCAGAGTGGTGTAGGGCTTCATAAACTGAGTGGTGTAGGGCGTCATAAACAGAAATGTGTAGAGCATCATAAACAGAGATGTGTAGAGCATCATAACAGAGAGGTGTAGAGCATCATAAAGAGAGTGATGTAGAGCATCATAAACAGAGAGATGTTGGGCATTACAACAGAGAGGTGTAGGGCATCATAACAGAGAGTTGTAGAGCATCATAACAGAGTGGTATAGTGCATCATAGGAGAGAGGTGTATAGCATCATAAACAGAGAGGTGTAGAGCATCAAAAAGAGAGGTGTAGAGCATCTAAAAGAGAGAGGTGTAGAGCATCATAACAGAGCATTGTAGAACATCATAAACAGAGAGGTGTAGAGCATCAAAACAGAGTGCTGTAGAACATCATAAACAGAAAGGTGTAGAGCATCATAAACAGAGAGGTGTAGAGCATCATAAACAGAGAGGTGTAGAGCATCATAACAGAGTGGAATAGGGCATCATAGGAGAGAGGTGTAGAGCATCATAAACAGAGAAATGTAGGTCATCACAAAAGAGAGGTGTAGGGCATCAAAACAGAGAGGTGCTGAGCATCATGAACTGAGAGGTGTAGAGCATCATAACAGAGTGGTGTAGAGCGTTATAACAGGGAGGTGTAGAGCATCATAAAGAGAGAGGTGTAGAGCATCATACAAATAGAGGTGTAGAACATCATAACAGAGAGATGTAGAACATCATAACAGAGAGGTATAGAGCATCATAAACAGAGAGGTGTAGCACATCATAAATAGAGAGGCGTAGAGTATCATAACAGAGAGGTGTAGAGCATCATAAACAGAGAGGTGTAGAGCATCATAACAGAGGAGTGTATAACATCTTAAACAGTGAGGTGTAGAGCATCATCAACAGTGAGGTTTAGAGCATCATAAACAGAAATGTGTATAGCATCATAACAGAGTGGTGTAGGGCATCATAGGAGAGAGGCGTAGAGCATCATAACAGAGTGTTGTAGAGAATCATATAGAGAGGTGTAGAGCATCATAAACAGAGAAGTGTAGAGCATCATAAACAGAGAGGTGTAGAGCATCACAACAGATAGATGTAGTGCATCACAACAGAGGTGTAGAGCATCATAAACAGAGAGGTTTAGGGCATCACAACTGAGAGGTGTAGGGCATCATACCAGAGAGGTGTAGGGCATCATACCAGAGAGATGTAGGGCATCACAACAGAGAGGTGTAGGGCATCATAAACAGGGAGGTGTAAGGCATCACAACAGAGAGGTGTTGGGCATCACAACAGAGAGGTGCCCACGAGAGCTATACTCCTGGCTTGTATCACTCTCATAGGAGGTTAAATCACTAGGTGCTTAAATCTAACACACACATGTTTTTGGCACAGATTTTTTTTTTGAGCATGGCATATACCCAATTACCAAACTATCTGAACGTTCCCTTTTACCTTGTGCACACAAAGACAGACATTCCTGAGTCCCTAAAGTCCACATTTATGTGTGTATGACACATAATCAGTAAATAATTTCTAGTTTTATTTCCATTTCCCTAAAAGAAAAAAAAACATTTAAACCTTTCCCTTTTATCAAATTGTCAGTTTTAAACATAAAAATGAAATAGAATATAGCCACTTCCAGACTCGGTTATTAAATCTCCTAGTAACAGCCAAAATGGTTTAACTTGCAGAAGAAATACAACCCTGCAGAGAAACTCAAACCTGTCCAAAACATGATCATAGGATGTTTCTATATTGCTCTTGACAAGGAGTCAGACTAACAGCCTGTGACATAGTCAGTATGGTCCCTGCATGCACTGCTTAAAAGAGTTAAGTAAGATACTGTGAGTGGCATTGTTCTGTTGTTTACACTTCAGAACTACATGCTGTGGGCTCCATGGTTACTATGCAGGCATGCCACCTCACCAAGATGCCCTCTGTGTATTGTGCTCAGCATCTGTGTGTTCTAAACACAGTGAACTTCATCCCATAACTGAATTCATCTCCTACGACAGTTTACTTCCTTATTTTTTCTTTTTAGCATCAGCTCTTATTTCTTTATTTTTGTGTTTTTGAAACTAAAGCTTAACATGTTAGATACCACTAGAACATTTTGGAACAGAGTATTTTGCTCTCCTTTGCTGACCACTCCCTACTCCCCTTCTCCCCTGGTGGCCTCCCTCACCACTGACTCTTGTTCTGTTTCATGTCCCGCGTGTCCTTTGGACCCTCTAGTCCTTCTCCTTGTTCAGTATTACCCTCTCTCGGTCTCCTTTCTAGATGTTTAGATTTTACTCTCATTTACACATGGGTACATACACATCATAAGCTAGGATCTGCATTTGCATATACACAAGGAAACATCACTCAGCTATGAAGAAAAGTACAACCAATTTATAGGGAAACAAATGGATTTGGAAACTGATGCTAAAGGGCACAAACTGAGAAAGACAAAAGCTACATATTCTCCATCATGCGTGGATCTTAATTCCTTTCAGTGAAGTAACCTGCCACTTGGAGGAGGTCATCCTTGGTTCTTTGATCCTCTACACCCTGTAAATAATTTCCAACTGTTTTCACTTACTATCTCCACCTCTAACTTAAGTCTGATTGATTCGACATTGTGTGATCCAAAAGAGACAAACAAATGAATGCACTGGGGATACAGCTCAGGCTTACTCAACATGCCCTGGGTTCCATTTTTACCTCTCCATTGCTCCCACCACCAAAGAAGCAAAACAATGGACAGACTTGCAAAAAAGGTTTTGATCCCTCTCGGGGCAAGCTGGCAGTGCAGTGGGACAGACAGACAAAGCACAGGAACTCCCAACAGGCTCTCAGGGAGCATAAAGGAGTGTATAGACAGCTGTTATATCCTAGCAGTGTGTATTTTATACTGTTTACATATTTATTATAATTATAACATGTTGAACAAATTGTTTAAGAACATATTTCTGAGTTATAAAGAACTTAACATGTGGATAAGTATAGTAGGCATCACAAAGTTTATCAGATTCATAAAAATTATAAGAAGTCAAATAGTAAATTTCTAAATGGATCTCGCTCTAACCACTGTCACAGTTAATATTGAGAGCACCAAAAAGAAAAAAGCATTACATAAGTAGAATGACATATTTTGGGTTCAAGTTGCTATGCCTTAAAAAAAGAGCACCATATTAAGAATATTAAGGAATATTCAAAAGATCAAATGTTGATGCGTTCAGGGGAGGCTTGCCTTAGATAAGGATTCATAGCATTTATGTCTGGCAACTGTCAGTATGCCCAGCAAGTATCTTTAATACAAAGATACTTATATAACATACCTAGGCATTTTACCTGAAAATAGAGATGCTGATTAGAGGAAATGACATATCTGAAGATAGATTGTAGGTCAAGAAGTAGCTCAACAGCCGGGCGTGGTTGCGCACGCCTTTAATCCCAGCACTCGGGAGGCAGAGGCAGGCAGATTTCTGAGTTCAAGGCCAGCCTGGTCTACAAAGTGAGTTCCAGGACAGCCAGGGGTACACAGAGAAACCCTGTCTCGAAAAAGCATTTAAAAAAAAAAGAAGTAGCTCAACAGTTAATGCTTGATGCACAGTCATAAAGGCTGGAGTTTTTTCTCAGAACCAATATAGTGAGCAGGCATTCTGCTCTGCCCCCATGTACAAACAACATACACCCTACCCCATGCATGTTCATACATTCATATGCACATACTTAAAGCCAGACACAGATACACACACACACACACACACACACACTCCTTTTTAAAATTAAGGAATGTCATTCCTACCACATCTAATTAATGTTTGGCTCATTCAAAAATCTACGTTGATTTATTGTATATGTCCTGTGTGCATGCACACCACAGTGTCTGTGTGGAAATCAGAGGACAACTTGAAATTATTGTTTCTCACTTTCCACCATGTAGGTTCTGCGAATAGAACTCTGATGGCCGGGCTTGGCAGCAAGCCCCTTTACCTGTTGAGCCATCTCTCCACCCTTTGCACCATTTTTCACGATGATGAATTCGTTGTGGTGAAAACCTTAGAATGAATTGTTTTTAAATAAAAATATGTAGATTAAATTTCTCATCACAATAATAACAAAAATATTGCTACAATGGAAAACAACAACAACAACAGCAACAAAATTGTCAGATGTCACGGTGATAGTCACAGCCACCATCGGACGATCTAAGGTATGGTGGTTAGAATGAGAATGACCTCTGTAGATTCACACATTTGAATGCTTCCTTTCACAAGTTAGTGACTGTTAAGGAAGGATAGAACAGTGGTTCTCAACCTTCCTAAGTTGTGACCCTTTAATACAGTTCTTCATGTTGTGGTGACACTAAACATAAAACTATTTTGTTGCTACCTCATGACTATAATTTTGCTACTGCTATGAATTGGAATGTAAATATCTGTTATGCAGAATATCCAATTTGTGAGCCCCAACTGGGTCATGACCCATAGGTTGAGAAACTCTGGATTAGGTCGTGACCTTTTTGCAGGAGGTGTGTCATGGAGGTGGGCATTGAAGTTTCTAAAGCCAATGCCAGTCCCTGTCTCACACTCGCTCTGCTTCCTGCCTGCGGATCCAGGTGTAAGCTCTATGTCACTGCTCAATTGCCATGCCAGCCTGCCTGCCTACTGCCATGCTCCACATTGGTCATGGGCAACCTCTGAATCTGTAAGGAACCCCCCCACACCCGACAGTCAAATGCTTTGTTGTATAAGCCTCTTCACAGCGATATAACAGTAGCTAAGACACAAGGCAAGGGACTTCTTTCCAGGTCAGAATTATATTGTTTCAACTAAGGGCCTACACTTTTTAAATTCACCACTTTGCTATTTAAGGGAAGGGTCTCAGATCCATTAGAGTAAAATAGATAACTTACAACTGCTTGAAATTAATCAATGTTTTTTTTTTTAATTGAAGTCATAATTGGAAAAAATAAGCATTCACAGAACCAGACTGTAGAAAATTTCAAATATGTGTTTACATTGTTTCTATCACATTCAGTACACTCACTGACAAGGTGGCTTTACTGTTGCTGATACTTTAAGAAGATAGGTTTTACTTCCAGACATCTTAGAGATGAGTGGGTCTTGATGCTTGCATTCACCAATAGTATGATGGCAAAATAGCTCAGCAGGTGAAGACCCTTGATACCAAGCCCGGTAGCCTGAGCTCAATTCCTGGAAGCCACATGATGGAATAAAAGAACCTACAGCCACAGTTTCTATCTGTCAGCTATCTCTATCTATCTATCTTTCTTTCTTTCTTTCTATCTATCTATCTATCTATCTATCTATCTATCTATCTATCTATCTATCTATCTACCTATCATCTAATCTATCTATCATCTATCACTCATACATATATGCACTAAATAAATAATATAATATAATATAATATAATAAATATATGTATGTTTTAAGAACAGGATGACTGCAGTGATTCAATGTTCTTTCTGAGACTGAGCTTTGAGAGACGTTCAACTTCCACTGAGGCTTAGAACTCTACCCTCAGGCAAGCACAAGTGGGCACCTGCCTAGAAGCCACCAAATAGGAATTAACGTAAGAAGAATGAAGGCATCCGAGTGATGTCCCACTACAACTGTTAGACAGGTGTGTGGGTCCTCTTGTATCTACCAGCCATCTCACGGCTGACAGGAGCCATATGACTGATGAATACAGGCAGAAGACACAGCCATCCCTCAGGAATCATAAATGGTTGCTTCTGTAAGATTCTAGAGTTGGGTGATGGCACTAGCTGAAGTGGAAACTGCTGTGAAGAGTGTGTAGAGCGACTGTGACAAAATTCTAAAGTGCGTGGCACTGGCCTTGGGGCCAGATGAGGGAGGAGGCTAGCAAGACGAGATGGGGTTCTGCTGGAGAGGGATGAGCTCTGTGTGTATGTTCTGTTACTCATAGTGTCTCTAATTGCTTTGTCTAGTTACCCTAAAGAACTCTGGAAATGTCAAGTGGCTTCTTCTGGCTTCATTTTACAAAACACTAGAAGAAAGGGAGAAGGACCTACGAAGGAACTGATTTATTTGCAAGCACAGGCTAGAAACAAAGAAGGCCCAAGCTATAGTGGGTTGTGAATAAAACGGTTAATTATTATTAATCTTTCTAAGAAACGAATTAGCAAAGAAAGAACTTCAGGTATGACAAAGCAAGGATGTGTCTATAGGCCTCATGGCTAAGAACTTAAGAGTCCAAAGTTTTTAGACTCCTCATAAATGAGATCACACAGGTTCTTTCTTTCTGTGTCTGACTCTTTTTATTTGATTTCTTTATTTTTATGACAAAATAGTATTCCCTTGTTGTATTAGTTTGGGTTACTACTGCTGTCATGAAATACCATGACCAAAGTAACTTGGGTAGGAAAAGGTATATTTGGCTTATGTTTCCACATCACAGTTCATTAACAAAGAAGGCAGGAACTCAAATAGGCAAAAATCCGGGGGCTGGAGCTCATGCAGAGGTCATGGAGGGGTGCTGCTTACAGTTGTGCTCCTCATGGCTTGCTTCTCAGCCTGTTTTCTTATAGAATCTAGGAGCACCAGCTCAGGAATAGCCCCACCCACAAGTAGTCAGCCCCCCCCCATCAATCACTAATTAAGAAAACACTCTACTTCTCACTTGAGGTTCCCATCACTCAAATGACTCTAGCCTGTGTCAAGTTGTCATAAAATAGCCACCACACTGGTAGATCTCCTTTATCTACTTATGAATGCATTTCTTTTTATTTTGGTATGGTTTCACATATAATTTTATCAAGTCACCATAACACACACACACACACACACACACTATGTCAACAATATTGGAAAGCAAAAGAGAGAATTAAAAAGCTTTTAGGTACCATTGACTTGACCATGACTTCAGACAAACCAGCAAGCAGACTCGAATGTACCCAAAGTTTCTTTCAAACTTTATGTTTGGGCGGGGGTATACAGTGAATTGCAAATATATCTTCAGTACACCAACTTACACTGAAGAGACAGGATAGTACAAATGAACAGGAGACATCAGATTCATGACTTTGTGCTAGGATGAAGGCTAAGAAGATGTGAGCTATAGCCAAGAGTCACTCCTAAGCAAGAACGTGAGGAGCGCCTTTGCCTGTGTGTTACAGAGGCCACAGGCATTTGGTGGAGTCCCAAAGGACTTTGAGCCTGCTATCCACTTCCTCTTCACTCTGTTCATTCTAGAACAGAAATATACACTGCAATATCTTGTTCCTTCATTGCACATGAGACAGGTGCAGACAGATTGCCATTTGTTTAGCTCCCAGGTCTATGGAAGAGAAGGAGTTGTCAGTCTTGTCTGAACTGGAACCAGATATAGATGGAAGAATCTAAAATTTAGAGATTGATACCAAGACCAATGATAGATGAGACTTTCAGCATCTTGAAAAAAAAACTTGTATTTTGCATGTAGAAAAAAAATACAAATAATAGTAACGCAAAAATCGAGTTTAAATTTTAAGCCACAATATCCCCTGGCTCCTTTATGCATCCGCCTCTTGTGAATTTGTACTTCCACCAACGGATACAATTGATTTTTTTTCTTCCCTTAAGTTGATCTCATGTTGTCTTGGTGGGATTAATAATGCAGCAAAAATGAATTTATGTCCTGACTTCTCCAGGCTTTAGGAGATCAGCCACTTCACATCAGTACCCAGGATCACTGTCAGAGAATTTCTCTATTAAAAAAAAAAAAAAAAAAAAAGGGAGTCTATTGCAGATTGCAGAGCACTGAGAACTAAATGTCACTTCTCAGAGTCAGAGCCATCTGTCAGATGAGTCATCTTGGATGCTAGAGTTCAGCAAATGCTGCAGGTGAATTTAGCCTCATGGGAACCCAGGGAAGCCAGTAGGCCTAGGCATCTGATATTCACTGTCTCCCACACCCTGACAAACTTGAGTGCGTGGTCCTCATGGGAAGAAAGACTTCTGGAGTCGTTTCCCAAGCAACTAGCTCTCTTCTTGTCTCATTATATTATATAAGTATCCTTTATAAGTCTATCCATATTGGCTTAAAATTAGCCAGCCAAGTATACTCTGGTCCAGATGTGAGTGATTTTTTTATTTTAATTTGTCTACGTACATATTTATTTTTAGACAGAGATTCATTGTGTATCCCTACCCAACTGGCTTGGAACTCAGTGTGTAGACCAGGTTTGCCTCAAACTCAAAGACCCACATGCCTCTGCCTCCTGGACGCTGGCTTCCAGGTCCAGCTGGTCACTGTTTTAAGCTGTAGAATTGTGAAAGTTTTTTATATACTGCTATATCCACTCCAGTAGTGACAAGTGTGACAGGCCCCGAAAACCTGGGTGCTGTCCCGAGGCAAAAAGTTCACAGAAACGTAGTCTCCTGGAATCATGGCATCCTGTATAACGAATGCTCCAATGTCCTTGCTTTAATTGGTAAATGGATCTGTGTGCTTTCCCTTAATATTGCTTTATTATAAGTGCTCCTAAGGATTGAATTTTTGACATATAGCTAAGTTAGATTCTTCACCAGTCCTAGGCAGTCAGTCCTTGAGCTGACCCTGGGCATGGATAACTCACTGCCCTGCACAGGGATTTACCATTATCTAGGAAGAAGGAAGTTTGTGATCTAAGGAGGAATCAGAGTAGATATTTAGAACTATAGATAGCTGAGTTACACCCATACACAAGTATTTACAATGGCCTAGGGGTAAGGTGGACTATATTATAGACTAGAATAGGAACTATGGCAAGGACATGAAGCCCTTGCCCCTGGCTTCTAAGATTAAGTGGACCTTAGGTGGAGCTGTTTTTGATCCCGGTTGTTAACATTGTATTCTATTCCAGTTGATTCCTGCCAATCCTTCCATGTTTGCATTCCTCTGTTTTGTGTAACTTCTCTATTCTGTATAAAAAGTCTGATGCTCGATTTGACATGTCACATTCAGATACCACACTCCCTTGTGTTGGTATTTGTTTGTTACCCCACTTTCGCCAACTCCTTGCCCACCTGTAACGGAACCCGAGTTTTGCCCGTGAATCAGGGACCCAAGTGAGGTCCGTCTGCGGCAATACACAACCAAGACTAACTGAAATATTTTACTTATGTGACAGACCTATTAATATACATGTATTGTGTGTGTGTTCTTTCCATGGTGAAAAGATCCCAGGTTTACTTGTTTACTTGCTTGGGTTTATCCTTTGGGATTCTGGTGTTCTGGTGAATTAATAATAAAGGAAAGTATGCCAAGGAATAGGACATTCAAATTGGCACCAGCACAAGCTGATGGCAAAGTCAGAAGAAAGAGTGAGCAAAGATCAATAGACTTTCGGAAAGAGTGGCGCCCTTGAGGGGAACGGGATCAAAGCATATTTATAAGACATTGTGGCCCTGATTACTGCTGCTATTCCTTTTCAAGTAAATGTCAGTAAAGGCAGATGTTCTTAAGACTTTGGGAATTAGAGTTGTAATTATTCGGTATGCAAAGCTGGTTGCTAGATCAGAACATCCTGGTTGTGTTAAAATCACATTGCAAGATATAGTGGTACCCATCACTTTAAATGCAGTGGTCAAAGGGTGAGGAAGATGCAGTCATCCGAGTCCCTACGACAAGGCTTCTTAGCACCAGCACTTTGACATCAGGAGCCAGATAGAATTGCTGCAGCAGGTTGTCCTTGACATCACAGATGTCGATGACATCCCTGCTCTCTGCCCTTTAGGTGCCGAAAGCACCCCAACTCCACCCTGGTCATTAAGAGAGGTAGGGGCTGGTGAGATGGCTCAGCGGTTAAGAGCACTGACTGCTCTTCCAAAGGTCCCGAGTTCAAATCCCAGCAACCACATGGTGGCTCACAACCATCTGTAACGAGATCTGACGCCCTCTTCTGGAGTGTCTGAAGACAGCTACAGTGTACTTACATATAATAAATAAATAAATCAAAAGAGAGAGAGAGAGAGAGAGAGAGAGAGAGAGAGAGAGAGAGAGAGAGAGAGAGAGAGAGAGAGAGAGAGAGATGTGTAAAAGTACTAGCAACATCTACCGGATGTCAGAATCGTCCTAGCTGACAACCATGATCTAAACTATGCCCTGCACATCTATGTGGGCATGGACCAGCATCAATCCTGACTGCTGTTGTTAGGATATTTGTTTTTGAGACAGAGACTCGCTATGTAAATTTTTCAGTTTAATTTATTTTATCTCCAAACTATCGTATTGGGCTATTTCTATAATATATTTGCTTATTTGGGGTAGAAATCACTGATCTTATAATAAGTTGTTTGTAAAATGTCAAAATTCAGTAAGCCTAAGAACATTGGTAGTGGTTATATAGAACTCACACATCTAATCCCATCTAATTTAAATTTTATATGACAGCTCTTGAGGAAGCACACTAGCTAGACCCTGAATCAAAACTACTTGTAATTTTATTTTTATCTGACCTAATGTGGACACTTTTCTCAGAAGCCCAAGTATATTTGATTGCCAAGGGCTACCACAGGTCTGGTTAAGGGCCATACGTAAGTGTCATGGGTACTATGTGACAATTCTAAAATCCTAATGATTCTGTTATTGAAAAACAGGGCTGATTGCTTAGATGTCTGCACATAGGACTATGTACATAACAGTGGTAGAGATGTTTGCCCAGAGGAAACAGTCACAGTACAGATACAGAACCAAAACTCATAAGGAGAAGCCGACAGCAGCACCTTCTGTGGCAGTCCCTGCTGGTAGCTCCTTTAATGCCCTTTAGGCATAATAATAGTAATAAATTGAAGTTGTTTCAGCAACATTTTTATACTTTGGATATCCTTTATTTATGGATACAATTGTTGTTCTGTACCTTTTGTAAAGAAAAAAAAATCCACACAGCGACACAATCATAATGCTTTGTATCTACAGGACAGGTGAAGTGACACATTCCTGAATGGTGCTCTCATTTGATCTACAAGCAAACTGCTGAGCACTGAGCACAGTGGAGCAGGTGCTGTGAACCTGGGTATAAACAAGGAAACTAAAGCAAAATGGAGGTTAAGCAGCAGAGATGCCGTCAGGTCTGAAGGGGCGACGACGAGTGAGATAAGAGACAAAATGCCATGTGAGCTCACTCACATGGGATAGAAAGAAGCCGGTTTCATAGAACTAAGGAGCAGAATGGTGCTTACCCCAGGCTAGGAAATGGAGTGGGAAGAAGAGGTCAAAGGTTAGCAGGTCCATAGGTCATAGATAGTATGAATGAGTTCCAGTGTTCTATGGCACTATAGGGTAACATACTTGATAATAATGTATTATGTCTTAAGAAAGCTCAATGGTACATTTGAATGTAAGGAAATGACAAAAGTCTAAAGTGATATACATGCTAATTACCCAAATTAGCCAGTACCCAATGTATACATACACCAAAAACATTGCTTCCTAAATGTGCAAAAATCATATACCAGTCAAAAATAAAACAAACTTTAAAAGAGGAATCTTTAGGTAAATGCTATAGATATAAAGAAAATTATAAATACAGATACTTATACAATACAATGAAGTCTAGAGAATAATTGGGTTTAGAGAAATCAGTATTCAGGTGCTAAGTCAATTTGAACTAGACTCATAAACTGATCCTTTGGTTTCCTTAGCTGCAAAATTTCCCTGAACCCATCCTGTGAGCGTCAAACTGAAAAGATGGGTTTGGGTTCTTGAAATTTAAGATGGGAGACAGAAATCAAAAGTCCAAGATTTGTGTGAGAAAATAAAACTTAGCAGCAACGCGAAATGCATTTGACTGATCCTGGGGTTATGGACAATGCATTCAGGAAACTCCCCAGCCAGCTCCACGATGAGCTCATATGGAAACTGTGGGGGGCGCTACCCTACAGCCGAGGCTTTTCCTGTTGAACTCAACAAGACTGCCATGTAGACATCCATCTCACCTGGGGTATTTCTGGTTAGCACCACAGCCACAAAAGAGATGGGCCATCTTGCCACATGAAAAACAAAACAAAAACAAAAACAAAAACAACTTCAAGTCTTTTGCAAGCAGAGGAACAATGCTTCATTTGGCAAGAAGGATGCACAACTATGGTACCCTTTCTTACAGTTGTAAGCTCTCAGATAAACTGGTACAGTGGGAGGATATGGACTATTCAAGGTTTCCTGAAGTATGTTCATATTATCACTTATATCAATATTAATACACTTACATGCTACAATTCTGGCTAGTGAGATGGCTCAGTGGGTTAAAGATGCTTGCTGCCCAGTCCAGTCTTGAGGTCTACGGTCTCTACACATGTGCGGTGCTATAGGTGCCCCCATACCTATATACACCCAAACACACGAAGTAAATAGCATATGAGAAACTATCTGAGAATCAGAATACAGTGGGTAGGAAAGACAGGGAAAGTAGTGGCTCGCACTGTCAAGAAACTTAATACTTCAAAATCAGTGTAGATTTAAAAAACAAATGGGATTGTCCCAAGTAAGCACAGCTTTTCTCTACTGGGTGTGTTTAATATTTGACTTTTATTATTTTTTCATTAAACGTAATCTTTTATCTTGATCAAATTCAAGATGGTAACCCCACATTTTCATCGTTTGAGACTCAATGTTTTACATTATTGCTAATATTATTTCTTGTTCTCACCTTATGCCAAACTTTTTTTTTAACCTGAGGACATCTTAATGTTGTTATTATTTTACAATAATAAAATAACTTGATACAATTTGACTTTTATTTTATGGTGCCCATCTGGTTAAGATACAAAATAAATTACAGTTTTCACACAAACTGGGGATGAGGTAAGGTGAAAAAGTTAAGAGTCAAAAAAAGTAAAATTAAAATATATAGTCAAACTGTGGCTTAAAGAGATGTTGGAGCCATGTGTACTCCTTTGTTGATGACTTAGTCCCTGGGAGTTCNGGGGGGGGGGGGTCTGGTTGGTTGATATTGTTNTTCTTCCTATGGGGTTGCAAACCCCTTCAGCTCCTTCAGTCCTTTCTCTTATTCTTCTATTGGGGACCCTACGCTTAGTCCAGTGGCTGGCTGCGAGAGAGCATCCGCCTCTGTATTTGTCAGGCTCTGGCAGGGCCTCTCAGGACACACCTATATCAGGTTCCTTTCAGCATGCACTTCTTGACATCCACAATAGTGTCTGTGGCCTTGTCATGCATCAATGGGAGGAGAGGCCCTTGGTCCTATGAAGGCTCGATAGATGCCCCAGTGTAGGGGAATCATGAGCGGGGGAGGTGGGAGTGGCTGGGTGGGTAGAGGGACACCCTCATAGAAGCAGGAGGAGGGAGGGTGTGTTAGGGTGTTTATGGGAGGGAGGGAGGGAAACCCGGAAAGAGAATAACATTTGAAATGTAAATAAAGAAATGAGAGAGAGAGAGAGAGAGAGAGAGAGAGAGAGAGAGAGAGAGAGAGAGAGAGAGATTGGAAATTTCAGTAACAATTCCAGTCTGGCCAGTCATGTAATGGCCACCAGAGGGCACTATAGCTCCCAGCTGCTTCAGGATTGTGGTGACATCCTGACTGTCAATAGGGAAGATCCGGATTCCCAGGACCCTATGCCACTTCGGCTCGAAAGATGAAAGATGAAAGACAGCATCTGCTATCACTAGTGGGTACCGACCCAAAGACGGGCTTATGTAAGCTTATTTGTAATGTACTTATGTTTATTTTTTTCAATAATCATAACAACTAGTGAGAACCTATGTGACTGGCTTAACATTGCAGATATTCATCACTTTCACTTTCCAATTTAAACATTGTAACAACTCCACGAGGCCATATCCGTATCAGGCTCTCCCAATCTATCACCCACAGGTTGCTAGGAGGAAGTGGCACTCCTTACCTCTAAGGCTTTTCTTACTAGATTCTGAGCAAAGGATCATGTTTAACGACATTGTGAGGACAACTGAGCCCTTCCTACCCCCCAGTCTAACTGCCTTACTTTAAGATACTGGGGCTGTCAAGGACAATCAACCCGCCCCAGGGAGCACCACCAGAGGGCACTGTAGCTCCCAGACGTTTCGGGATTTCAGTGACATCTTGACCCTGTCAATAAAGAAGATCCATAGATTCCCAGGACCCTATGCCACTTCTGCTCGCATATGACAAGACATACGCATTTGTCTACCACCCACACCTGGGTCTCCAGTCATTTCATTCCATTCTCATGCACAAATTGACAAGAGTAGTTTCCAAAATATTTTGAGCCAGCAATAGGCAAAGTAGATACTATTCTAAGCCTAGAGATGGGGTATCCAAAATAGTGTCCCAGCAAGTAAATGCGTACGTCAAGTGAAATCCTTCTAGCACTCTGTCTCTTTCCCACGTCAGCAATGATCTGGCTAGAAACCAGCTGACTGGTACACTTGGCTGCTTACCTATGCGAGATATATTCCACCATCTTTCTGAGCTACAGAGTACTCGCCCGGTGACATTTTGACCCCCTGCCTTTTCTTCTCTAACGTTGTTTTCCATCCCAATTCTCAGGCTATCACATTGCTGCTCTGAGTCCCGTCAACAGGAAACACAATGCAACCAGATGTTCTTGGAAACTGCCTCCCATGGGAGTCCATGGTGTCATTTCCGTTCCACACATCCACCTTTGCTGCTGCTTCATAATCACGTGTATCTGTGGAAACTGACGGGGGGGGTGCGGGAGAGGGTTTGTGGGATGTGCTCTCAGTAACTACAATTTCAGGGGTATGAGAGAGGCAGGGCTGGGGTGGAGGGAGACGCCAAACCAGGACACAATCTTATCCCAGAAGCTGGGGTTAGTCTAGAGTGACGTTCTCAATAGAAGCAAGAAACAGCTGTTATGACCACTGACCAGCAGCAAGATATGGGCTGGTCTCCAGGAGGGACTGGATTCCTCAAAGGCTGGCAGTGAGTCCTCAGGATGGACTAATCTGGTAGCTTTGGCAAGATGAAGAATGAGTGACTCTCAGCTGAAGGAGACACCCAGTCTGTATAATAGAGCACTAGCTTGTTAGTCCCAGTGTGTTGTGTGTCACATTAGACACATTACATTCAGATCATCGCCCCCAGGTATCCTTGATGCCAGAGTCAAGCCTTTATCATTAGAAGGTGCTGCCCGTTCCACTTATTTCAAAGAGAACAGTGTATCTAAGGCCCTCTCTGTGATTCTTGGATCCAAATGAGCGTACACACACACACACACACACACACACACACACACACACACTGGGTAGTGCAAGGAAAAGGAGAAGACCACACCTGTTAGGAGCCTGGCAGTCACAGCAAGCTGTCTGTACTGGCTAGTTTTGTGTCAACTTGACACAAGCTGGAGTTATCACAGAAAAAGGAGCTTCAGTTGGGAAAATGCCTCAAGATCCAGCTGTAAGGTATTTTCTCAATTAGTGATCAAGGGGGGAGGTCCCCTTGTGGGTGGAGCCATC
>NC_034610.1:30113689-30129924 GCF_900095145.1 Mus pahari
GAGAGAGAGAGAGAGAGAGAGAGAGAGAGAGAGAGAGAGAGAGAGAGAGAGAAGGTATGTGCATGTGAGTGCAGGTGACCTGCTGAGGTCAGAGATATTGGATCCCCTTGAGCTGGAATTATTGACAGTTGTGAACCTACATAGGGGTTCAGGAAAGCAGCAAGAGATGAGCCATGTCATCTTTCCTATCAGCCTGTTTGCTCCCCCCTCCCTCCCTCCCTCCCTCCCTAAGTATATATATGTGTGTTAACATCTCTAATTAAAATACATAAAAATTCTGGGGGTGGAATTAAGATATTCTACACTAGATGAACTTAAGAGCACACATAGGCTTCAAGTGAAGGGATGGATTAACTGATTCCATGGGAATTGTGACAAAAAAAAAAATCAAGGGTTACTACATATGTATCAAGCAACATATACCTTAAGTGTGAAATTTCACATAGTATATAATGACAATAGAGTCCATTCATTAATAAACATATTAGATATCTATTTATTTGGAGTACTTAATTATACGTAATGAAGACTAACAAAAATGAAGGCTAACTTAGATTTACAGTACGATGATAGTAGCAGAATTCATTATTTTGTTTTCAGAAATAAACAGGTCATCGTAACAGAAAAATAAAGAAATGACAAATTTGGGGAATACTCTAAACCATAAAAACTAAAACAAAGACAAATGCATAGATAACTATCGGGAAAAATGGAAAACTGGCTGAATCATTTTTACTAATTTCACATTGTCTTACTACAATAATCAAACTGTATAATCCTTGAATAGACACTGAAACAAACAAGGGACCTAATCAAAAACCCGGAGAAAACCGTCATGCAGAACACAGTGAGTTAATCCTTTGACAAGGCACCAAGACTACACAATGGAGAGGGAATCTCTTCAAAGGGTCTATGTGAACAAGGTATATTCGTGGGAGAATTAAGTTGACTTGTACATTTAATTACACACAGAAATCAAATTGAAGTGTAACAGGGATTTGTACATTTCTAGTCCCGAAGCTACAAAACTACCAGAGGAACACACAAGGTAAAAAAGCTTTTCAACCTTGGTCTGAACAGTAATTTTCTGAAAACCATTCCCCCACAGAAAAGTCGAAATGAAATTATATCAAACCACAAAGTTCCAAAATGTGTGTCTGGCAAAGTGAACAATACGCAGACTGAAGAGTCCTGTGGACAGGGAGAAGACATTCACAAACCATACAGCTAATAAAGGGTTAATATCCAAGCTATGCAAGAAACCAAAGAATCTCAGAGCAAGAAACACACAACTTCATGTAAGAGAGGCAAGGAACCTGCCCAAATATTTCCCACAAAAGGACATAGAAGTAAAGGACAAGGAAATGAGAAACATTCAACAACAAACTGTTAGAGGGTGCAAATCAAAGACACAATGTAATGTTGACCTGACATGTGGGGTGGTGGTGGTTACCAAATAATTGAAGAGAAGGGTCAAGAAAGATGGAGAGGAAAGAAAACACCGGTTCTCTTGCGGCTGGGAATAAGCTTAGTGCAGCCATTATGGAGAATGGTGTCGAAGCTCCTTATGAAGTTGATAATTGAACTTGATACAATTGGACGACCTCAGCTCTAAGAAACCACCTCAGGTCATGAAATCAGTGTGTTAAAGAAATGGTATCTACTCTCCATGTTCATTCAGCATTGCTTATGTTATGCAAGTTTGGAATCAATCAAAATGTCCATCATAGAGTAAATGGATAGATAAAAGATCTAGATAGATGATAGATATATTATCAATAGACAGATAGAAATAGACAGCTAGTAGAGAAATAGAGAGACAGACAGACAGATTTACTCCAGTTTCATAAAAGGGTAAACTATCATTTGTGACATCATAAGAGAGACACGTTATGGTGAGTGGAATAAGTCAAATACAAAAAGACAAAGACTACATAATTTCACTTACGTTTGGAATCCAAAGAAGCTGGATTCAAAAAGGAGCAGAGAGATGACTACAGGTTGTCAAAACTGGGGTTTGAGGAAAACAGGGATATGCTGCTGTGTCTAAAGAATGAACAAAACCCGCTGATTTACCGCACAAATGGTGAGCACAGTTAGTAACTAAAATTAGATGCTTTAAATTGGCAGGAGTAGATTTTAAACATTTGAAGCACACACACGGTAACTTTGTGAAGTGATGACATATTAATTATGTTGATATTGATAATCACTGTGTATGTTGATGAAAACATTAAGTTGTATACATCAAATATATACAATTTATTTGCCTATTGTTACTCAATAAATCTATAAAAATCAGAAAAAATAAAGATACAATGAAGTAAATTCCATTATATTCACATGAAGACATAAAATATGTAAAACATTTAAGAGTTAGAATATTTAAAGCCATTATATAAGAAATAAAAAGAAAAATAGATCCATGAAAAGACAATGACGATTCTTGTCCTGTGACTCAGGTTTCAATAGCATCTTTATTTAGTTTAAGGTATTCCTCAGCTCTACCAAAATGGCCAACCTTTGTGCATTGATGTCTTAAGTTTTAGATACTAATGAAGGATCATGGACATATTTTTGCTATTTAGGTTTTCATTATATTTAGCTTTTTTAAGTTTTCCAAAGCCATCAATATAATTAATACCATTCATTTCTATTTTAGTTTCCGATACAATAAGAAGAAAAAAAAATACCTTAAACTTTCTGAGTTATTTTCAAGTGTCTATTCCAAGCACTCTTTACAGGTTTGGGGACCCGGGTTCATTAGAGGTGGAAACACACACTCACACACATCCCAACCATGGCAGCAAACAGTACCTTTGATCACACCTGGAGTCCTGTAGATCCTTTTCCTCATAGTCCACCTATTTTTATGGACTTTAGGAAGTTACCCCAACTCAATTGCTATCTAAACCAAACACAGTTCTCACTAAGGGAACGTCAGCTCTCTTCGCAGCTCTCTCCTTCAAGGGTCACTATAGCAACACGTCTGTGCAGGCATTCCAGTCCCTAGTTCCTCAGCCTTACCCCCTGCGTCCAGACCAAATGCCCAGCTCCTGTGCCAGCTCTTCTGCAGGAGCAGTGTGCACATCAATTTATGAAAAATGCTTTAGTGGCATTTTTCAGGGTAGGACAGAAAAAAAAAAAAAAACAGTCTCCATTGTATAATTCAGAACTAGAGTTTTGTTTTTCATGTTCCATTCTTATTGCTAATTCGATTATGCAGTCATTTCACAGTTTGTACAAACATCCAATCTCCACACACCGTTCACCTTGGAGCACATGGTTTTGTCAATTAAATTCCAACAGAGCTAGAGAAAACAAAATACCAATAACTTTTAAAGGTGTTTGTTTGTTTGTTTGTTTGTTTAAAAAAATCATTTGTGTTAAATAAAAACACACCCAGAATATTTGCTTTAGAAATTTGTTCTCAATTTTAATTTTATGCCATAGGAGAAGAAACCATATGAATTTTTTTGTAGACCCATATCTCAATGCTGTTTGTTTGATTTGTGCTTACACGGGTATATCAGTGTTTGTGATTAATTTGCTAAGTCAGCTTCCTGAGTTTTCTACAAGCATCTAATACTGGCATATGCATTAAATCCACTATTAAAATATTTGCTATGAAAATTGGCATGGTAAAAATATTATATAGTTTTAAAATTTATTAGAACAATAATAGAGAGTTTTTTTTTTTTTTTTATTATGTAAGCATAGAAAGTGCTGGTTAGGAGAAACTCATGTAAGAGGCAAGTGTTTGGAGTGAAAAGACTAAAAGGCTGTTTTAAAGTTCCATATAAGACTGCCCAAGGCAGTTGAAGTCCAGGTCACCAAACAAGAGATGTTCACAGATGTGTTGGTCTTTCTCGGACTCAAATAACAAAATTAACTTCCATACAAACCAGAAATCAAGCAGAGCCATATCCGTGGCTGTTAACCTCATGCCAAACAAAACAAGATGAATCCAATTCAGTTTCTTTTTCCTCTTAGGATAGTAATGCTTATTGTTAATATTAAACCTGTAGGTACCCTGGAGTTCTTAGAATAAAAGATGTTGACTATTCCAATGACTGACAGGAAGACAATATTCAGTCTTCAGGAAGGCAGATGGTACTGTGCGTTTTTCTCAGCAGCAGTTCTGGGGCTTTGGGAAGGCCACATGTCTGACGCAGACTTGTAGCCATTTTATTTACTATGAGACTTTAAGGAGCTGAATAGCCTCTTCGTGCCTCAGTTTACCCATTTGGAAGAGAGACATGCAAAGGACATCACAAGCCTCAGAGAACCATTACAAAGATTTCATTTGATGATTTAACCATTTATTTTTTTTTGAGATTTTATTTATATTTTGTTTTATGCATATGGATCATTTGCCTGCATATATATATATATATATATATATATATATATATATATATATATGTTTAACCCGTGCATGCGGTTCTTGTGGAGAGCAGATGAGCATGTAAGATGCCTTTACAACTGGAGTGCCAATGGTTGTCAGTCATCATCTGTGACCTGGGATTGAATCTAGGTCCTCTGAAAACGACAAGTGCTCTTAACTGCGGGCCATCTCTCCAGCCCCTCACTGGATGCCTTATAAAAAGGCTTTGTCCCATTTTCCACCTTTTTTCACGTTTTCACATTTTGTTCACTATTCCTTGTTATTCCTTGTTATTCTAGACTTCAGTCTACCCAGTTAACATCTGTGCCAGTAGCAGAGCACCGACTCCTGCCTTTCAGAACTTGTTAGCTAAATATGCTTGAGCAAAGGCAGGCAGGCAGGTCAGGAAAAACCGGAGACTTTAATTTACGTAGCACTTCCTCCTCTACTTTCTCCGTAACACCAAGAATCAAGGCATCTTGAGAGGTTTAGACATTTGAGCGTATATTTTCTGAGCAATTCTGGACCAGTATGCTTCCTTTATCTCAGTATGTTCAGAGCAACAAAACATCATCATAAAATCATCCTGAACCCTTAAAGACAAGGCACCGTCCCACCGCCAGGGGGCAGCATTTGTGCTCTGGATCAGCCAGTTTGATGTCAGTGAAAAGATGGACCTGGGACAGTTGTACGTTCACAGTCACGTCTAGTTCATCCTTTCTACTATGAGTCTTCCTGCCCAGTTCCAACATCATCAACACTAGCTCTTCAAACCTACTAAACATCTCAGTCTCTCTTGTATAACCAAGACCCGCCCCATCCCTGAAAGACTCAAAGGATGTGGAACCTTCAGTCATTCTTTTGTTGCTTTATACTCACGCCATTGCCCCAGTGAGGATAAGCCTGATAAACCTATACAGTATCTGGGAGATTTTTCACTCCTTTCAACTTTCTCATAAGCTTCATCATCATTTAGGAAGCAGCTACCTAGGGCTAGGTAAGGACTGTGGAGACGAAAAGTTACATTTAAAAGGATCGCCGTCTAGGTGTCCTAGAAGCTTTTCATTAGGAAGAGACAAGCGGGCAAGGAGGAAAAGGACGATTCAGAATCTGTACTCAGTATCCTTAAGTGCCTAGTCCTTCCAAAACTCTAGAAAGGTTTTGTTAGTTTGTGTTTTGTTGTTGTTGTTTGTTTGTCTTGGTTTTGTTTTGTTTTTATTCCAACAAAAAACAGTATGATAAGTGTGAAGGGGGAAAATGATGCGTTAAACGGAGCCCATTCCCTGCACCGTCTTACCTTCCGACACTGAATACTGGAGCATATTTGCTAACTATGAACTGAGCCCGTCTACACATGATGAAAAAGAGTGGACATGAGTTTGGAAAGGCACAGTGCTGGAGGAGGCTGCTGGCTGGGTTTTATCATAACCAGCTCTCGCTTTTTAAATTCTAGTGAGCAACCAACTTGTCTTTTCTGCTTATTTTCGGTTTGCTGGGCTTCAAGGGCGGTGTTTCGGTGAGAAATAATAGCAACTTCAACCCACGGGAACCACTTAGAAAGTACCAGCGGGTGGGCGGGGCTGGAAGGAAGGACAAGGGGAAGCCAGAAGGTTCCGGAGAAGCAGAATATAGATTCCGAAGCAATTTCCGTCCAACCTACCACCTTTCAAATGGCATAAAAGCATGGTCAAGGAGAATCTTGGCACCAAATCACAGGTTTCTGATGCTGTCTGATAAGGCTTAGTGGAGTCCTTAAGCGATGTGTGGATGCCAAAGGGATATCAGACCGGAAGAGAAACCACAAATGAGCTTACAGCAAGGTGTCTTTGGGGCATCACTCCAAGATAAACCTCATTAACAATGGTGGCCATGAGAGGGGCTCTCATCAATTAAGGGTATAATTTCAGAGCTCAAAAAACACTGCCCCAACTCTGTGTGTGTGCGTGTGTGTGTGTGTGTGTGTGTGTGTGTGTGTGTCTCACAAGAAAGTATCTTCTAATTTTTTCAACACACTGTTTTAAACATTTTAAAATTTTAAAGCATTTAACTTTTTTATTTTATTTTTAGAATATATACCATAACATTTTGATTCATACATTCATATATAGTGTGAAATGGCCTATAAAGTCAAGCATTACTTACCCTTTATGTATCTTAAGAGGACCTAAAATTTTTGGTGTATTAATATATTTTATTATCATCATCATCATCATTATTATTATGGTTTTCTGAGACAATGTTCTCTGTGTAGCCCTGACTGTCCTAGAACTCACTCTGTAGACCAGGCTGGCCTCGAACTCACAGACATCAGCCAGCCTTTCTTTCCCCCGTAGAGTACAGAGATTAAAGGTTTGCACCGCCACTGCCTGGCTACATTACTATGTTATTTGCAATTGTCAACAAATTGGACCGTCTCTTTTTAGATCACGCTGTCCTATTGGCCCACATAATTGCAGTTTAGCACTGTATGGCCCAAGCCTTCCTATGCTACCTTCTCCACGTGTCCCTGGAACTACTGTTCTAGAACTGGTTATTAATTAGGCTTTAGAAATGTATTGATAATTTTTTCCTGCTTAGCAATGTCACTTAGCATAATGTTCTTCAGGTTCACATGTTCTCAAAAGTAGCTGATTCTCTTTTATAAATCTTGACTAATACTAGTATATATGTATACACACACATGTATGTATATATGTATGTGTGTGCGTGCACATATATGTGTATATATAATGTCATGATACTCTTATTCATTGATCCATATGGATGGATGGTTTGCCATTAACTTTCTAACTATGCTATTTAATAAAGCATAGTTCCTTTTTCCAAAATAGTCTAAATTTAAACACCATTTCCTTAACCTATTACAGTTAGATTTTTTTTTTATTATTATTATATGTAAGTACAATGTAGCTGTCTTCAGACACACCAGAAGAGGGCATCAGATCTCATTACGGATGGTTGTGAGACACCATGTGGTTGCTGGGATTTGAACTCAGGGCCTCTGGAAGAGCAGTGGGTGCTCTTAACCGCTGAGCCATCTCTCCAGCCCCCTACTGTTAGAATCTTTATAATCTTAAGAGCAAAGAGCTTAACTGAGTAACTCTATCAGCCTCTCTGTCTGGTGTTGGTGCACAGGAGAGACCATTCGGAAGCTTCTATGGACCCGTTTGTCTCTATTCTTTCTCAAATGTGAACATTAAAGCACAGTTTGTGGTGCTCTATGAAGATAAGAAGAGAGGAAAGACCCCTCTTCTCCATGGTTGTCTGAGATCTAAAAGATGAACTTAGGATGGCTGCACCACATCGCTTCTACCAAATTGTAAAACACTTGAAAATGTTTATTTGTTCCTTAGCACTTTGTGAGAACAGAGGAGGGACAAGGCAGAGATTGGAATGGAGTACAGAGCCCAGAATGGCATTCTGGTCCATCTTAACCGCGGAGAAGGTTATTAAAGATCGGTTCTGGGAACCAATCCAAATGGTTTGGATAATTAAAGAAAATGAGGTGACCGTAACAGTTGCTCCCAAACATACTAAGAACCAAGGCTTACTGGATGAAGAGAGACATTCTGAGCCTGAAGTAACAAAAGGGGGTGGCCTACTTTGCTTCTTCGCGGCTGTGATAAAACTCTGACCAAAAGAGTGCTGGAGAAAGTTATGTGTAGTTACTCATCATGTGTATGGGAGGAGCTGGGGGACAAAGGCAGGAGCTCAAGGCCAGATACTGAAACAGAAACCAGCAGAGGAAAACTGCTTATTGGCTTGCTCAGCTTCCTTGGCTTGCTCAGCTGCCTTCATGAGATAGCCAAAGCCTACATGTGTAGGGATGGTTGTAAAACCCAGGGTATTATGAACACAAAGGCAAATGTATCAAGAGGAAATATTTACCAAGATAGAAGTTAAAAATGTAAACTTAGAATACCCAAGATACATTTTGCAAAACACAAGAAAACCAAGAAGGATGACCATCATGTGGATACTTCATTCCTCCTTAGAATAAGGAACAAAATACTCATGAAAGGATACAGGTTCAGAGACAAAATTTAGAGCTAAGATGAAAGGATGGACTATCCAGAGACTACCCCATCTGGGAATCCATCCCATCATCAGCCACCAAACCTAGATACTAATGCACATGCCAGCAAGATTCTGCTGAAGGGACCCTGATATAGTGGCCTCTTGTGAGACTGTCCCAGAGCCTGGCAAACACTGAAGTGGATGCTCACAGCCAGCTATTGGATGGAACACAGGTTCCCCAATGGAGGAGCTTAAGAAAGTACCCAAGGAGCTGAAGGGGGCTGCTACCCTGTAGGTGGAACAACAATATGAACTAACCAGTACCCCCTGAGCTTGGGTCTCTAAGTGCATATGTAGCAGAAGATGGCCTAATTGGCCATCACTGAGAAGAGAGGCCCCTTGGTCTTGCAAACTTTATATGACCCAGCACAAGGGAAGGGCTGGGCCAAGTAGTGGGAGTGAGTGGGTAGGGGAGCAGGGGTGGGGGTGGGGTATAGGGAACTTTCGGGATAGCATTTGAAATGTAAATAAAGAAAATAATAATAAAAAAAAAGAAATGTAAGTAAAGAAAATATCTAATAAAAAAAGAAAAAAAAAGAAAAAAATGTAAATAAAGTCAATAAGAAAGAATAAACCAGCAATTCAGCTACCAGCCAGGCCACTCCACAGACCACATTGACACCCATGGTCCATGTTACCGCTACACTGATACCCGTGGCCCATGTTACCACTGAGATGCTTGCAGATGTGTGGAGTCTGTCCTGCCCTGCCACCTCAGGCCGTAGTGATGCCTGGTTGTACACTCCTGCTAAAATCCATGTCTGGGTCCAAAGTCTTACAGCAGCCAGGGTCTGTATTGGTGTCTGTGGCCCATGTTACCACCGAAAGCTATGTGGGTGTCTATGATCTGAACTAATGTTGATGTCCACAGGCCATGTTGCCACGAGGAGACCATATCAATGTTGGTAGCCTGCACACACACACACTCACCTCTCAAATGATTTTATGTATGATAACGTTTCATGGCCTATATACAATAGAAAGTTCTATGAATTTAGCAGCAGGTATCAAACTCTTTGTTTTTTTCCTCCACTCTTTGGACATTAGTTAAAAACCCAGCTTCTCCATGCAAAATGTGAGTACTACCAGCACCAGCCTCGCGATGTCATCGGGAACCTGGGGTTAATCATTGAAATGCATCCAAAACGATGCTAGGTACCTAGTCCTGTTGGTTATTAAGCAGCAACCACTTTTGATCCAAAAGGTCAAAGACCCTATTAAAAGCTGTTACTGATAGCATTAAAGGCACACGATTAAAATCATAAATGGCTTCATATATCTGTAGCAGGAAGGGGGAAATAGGTCAGCAGAATCGGGTTTGATCATGTTGAAATGACGAGGGGAAAAAAAAGCAAGGAGGGATTAAACAAAGATACGCAAATCACGTGCAGCGCATCCTTACATAATTCTGACAATTTCTGAGCCACATGCCCAGTTCACACAGAAATCTTTGGGGAGAATACTCTGGAAGTGTGAGCTCTTAATGCTCACCCAAACTGAGTTTGAATAGGAGCCACCAATTTTTTTTTTTTTTTTTTTTTTTTTTTTTTTTTTTTTTTTTTTAGAGAAAGCTTGTGTTTATTTGACCTAGATATGCTGAATAACTATCTACAAGAAACAGCAAAAAGTTGGCTGGAAGCCAGCTTCGAGGAAATAAACAGGCCCTCATTAAGTAACCTGTGATCCAAATGTGATCTTAGCCTGTCAAGGAGACATAGTCTTAGTTGTTTTAGTCTAATTAACTACCTATTGGATTTACACTTTACTGAGCAAGATGATTTTAAAAAACCAAAAAGCACAAGTCTAGAAATTACCTCACTGTTGTCTAGACTGTCTGACAGCTTCCCTGAAATTCTTCACTGGGTTAAGTCATTAATAAGACCTAAATAAATTACCATAAACCCAAAGCAAAACAAATGGAAAAACACAATCCTACATCCGACTTTAATTAATCTGCTCAACACCGAATAATAATGAAGCTAAAGCATTGATACTTTGGCTGCATTGTGTAAGTATTTGATGGTTAAAAACTCATCAAAATATTTTTTGATATACTTTCAAACACCCCTCTGAGGCTCTTTCACCCCCAAGGATCATTACCAAGCGCTAACCCAGTCTAACCTGTGCCTTTTGATTCTGAGACCTAGGGAGTCACTGAGGCCTATGCATGGCACCAGAGGTTGCCAAGGACCAAAGTGGATAGCTTAGCCCATCTGGAGATGCCCAACCAGTCTTGTATCACTAGGGATAGAGTTCATGGAGGTCAGGTTCGGTCTCTAGCTTCACAGTGCTGGGCATTCACATCCTTTAGTCTGGATAACCAGGGGATGGGTGCTCTCTACCTACCCCCACTGGGAAGTCAGACCTACTCTAGTAATCTTCCATAGGAGCGCTGAAACAGCGGACATCTGCTCCTTCTACAGGCCTACGTGGAGTTGTCCAGGAAGAAACAGAAATGTTCCAGTAAGCTTTGTATGGTCACTCCCCTTGGTGAAGAGAAGAAAATAGTGAAATCCATGTCCACAGTATTAGGAAGAGTCGGAGGAAGGTGAGCATCCAATCTGGACCTTTTCCTCCAAAGACTCATGTGACACTAACACATTGCAAAGATTCAAGAAGAGGTTGGACAAATGAAGTTCTGCCTCTCGTCGGAAAGCAAGATGGGAAGGGACTTAGCTCAGAAATAAAACTGCTGCTTCGGTCTAATGCTTACTCTGGCGGTTTTTCTTTTAATCCAGGCAGGAATACAGAGATGTTTCGAATTTGACAATTTTCTATCTCAGTGACCTAATTTCAGTCAACACAACACTAAACACAACCCTACAATATTCCCCTGGGGGTTCTTGCAAACTGAGGAAGTAGGAACAGTATCCAATGCTGTGGATTTTGCTTTCTTTGTTTGATTGATTGATTTTGTTCTCTGGGACTGTTTAAAGCCAGGAAACACAGCACATGTTACTTGTCTTGCTTTTTTAAAAGAACAACATGGCATTGACCTCTCACTGGGAAGCACTACCCTTCAGTTGTACTAGGGAACTCATAAAAAACAACCAAGCAAGAAAATGTAACATGAAATAACCAAAAAGAGCTAAGAGCTTCCTTAGAGAGTGGGGACAAATATCTATATGGAATCCTGGGGTGACAGCAACCCTGAGATCCATATCTGCAATGCTTAGGAGGCATTTCCAGATGAATGGTAGAATATGCATATGCTTCAGTCCCATCTGGAAAGGGTAACACTGGCCAGAAAGTTGGCTCAGCAGCTAACGGTACTTGCGGCCAAGCTTGATCACATAAGTTACATCCCAGGACCGCAGAATTGACTCCTGTACGGCCCGCTGAGCTGCACATGCATGGCATGAAATGCATGTATGCATGTGTGCAGGCGCATGCATATACATATATGCTAAATAGATGAGTGAAGATTTACAAAAGAAAGAACACTTTATTTACCTTCTTGTCATGAGATGCCAACACTTGCTGGCTTTGCAAAGCCCACGGCTGTAAAGTGTCCGTCCGCACACAGGAGGAAAGGTGCTCTCAAGAAAAAAAAACTGGCTTGCTATGCCTGTGTTTGTATTGCACCCAATACTGGGAGGGAGGTGGCAATTTCTCTAGCAGGAGAAATATTGTTTTTACTGTCTTAGATCATCAGCAAGGAAAGCGTAGCATGTGACGAGACATAGTTTTAAATCCTTACCTCTTTTCTGGTGCTATGCAACGTGTTTGTTATTTAGAATGGATTTTTTTTAAATGGATGATGCTTGTCTCTTCATTCCCACAGGCTGTCTGTCTTTGCGAAGAGATTAGCCTGCCTGCGGACACAAGAACTAAACTTTCCTGACATTTTTTCAGTTAAGGGAGGGGTGGGGCAGCTCCCTAACCATATGTGGTCTGTCCTTTTGTCTTGAGCATTTGAGGAGATAAATAGAACCTTCCTTTTATGTCACATCTATACCTAATGACTAAAGGTGTTGGTTGATATTCTCTCTCTTTATTGTTTTCTGTGTGTATATGTGTAATGATATATGTGCATATTTGTGTGTGCACATATATCATCACATGAACCCATGGAGACCAGAAGTCAGCATCTTGTATCATCTATCACTTCTGCCTTACTTTGTGGGAAGGTTTTCTCTTTGAATTTGGTGCTCACTGTTTGGCTGAAGTGACTTACCACAAACCCGGAGAGCCTCCTCTCTCGGCTCCCACTGTTGGGATTTAGAGATGGGAAACATCCCACTCAGCTTTCTAAGTCGGGGCTGAACATCTGAACTTAAGTCCACATGTTTACACCACCAGAACTTTACCAGGCCATGGCTGGTATTTCTACTGTTGTTACATAGTACTGAATATTTTAGGGCCATAGTAACTAAGCTGGTCCTTATTACAAACTTATGCAAATCGAAACATCTACAAATGAAAATGTGCCTTTGTCCACACTGTCCTCTTTGGTTCGTTCCACGATCCTAGTTTAAGGGCAGCTCCATTAACTGTTATGACGTTCTTCTTTTGAAAAAAATGTTCATTTCCTAGTCTTGATAGGAGAGATTCGAATTGGAAGGACTTCAAGGGAAATAAAAGAATTGCTCCTGCTGAATTAAAAACTATAGTGCTTTTGTGGATTAAGAAATAATTCCAGGGTTCATGACCTGCCCAATGTCATAAAACAGAAAGCTGTAAACGAAGCCCAACATTGCCCACACCCAAAAGTTCCTTCCTCTGAAGCTGGAAATATTTACCATGGAAAAAGTCTGTCCAGAAAGAGCTTATCTTCTGCTAGGGAAAGATGAGACATGAATGGGAGGGATGGAAGTAAAGAACGTTAGTTAATGTCAAGCCCAAAGCTGTAGAATAAAACTGGCTCTCTAGATTTTGCTTTGTGATGTTTTCTTCTTAAGTAGATGATGTACTTTGTATTTTTTTTTCCTGCAAGTCACTAGATAGAAGGCATAGGAGCATAAGAACTGTTTCAGTCACAAGTGCTGGAACCGGAAGCTGCTTCTGGCCCAATAAACATTTTAGGAACCAGCCCTGAGTGGAGAGGGCAGGTCTGTGAGTCATTCATACAATACTGCCAATTCCTCTAATTAGGATTCCCAGGGGCTATGGAAGACAAAGTATGAGCCACAGAGGGAGATGGAATATTCTCTAGGGATTAGGCCCTTTGAAACAGACTACTGGTAGAATATTTGGTTAGATTTCCTATAGAGGAGAAAGACAAGCACCCTAATAGACAGAAAAGTGAATGGATTCTTTATTATAACTTCTTGCCACTGGCCCCCATTAGTCTCTAATTTTGATTTGGTGATAAATACTAGGGAAGCTTCCAGAACTCATCCTTAAGAAATGCTGACAATCTCACTTTAATAATCCTCCTGTCTCTACCCCCAATCCTGCCTCCTCAGGACCGGAACTACAAGTGCGCATGACCATGCCCAGCATCTTACATGGGTTCTAGAAATTTGACCTCAGGCCCTCATTACTTGCATAGCAGAAGTTCTACCCACTGAGCCATCTTCCCAGCCCAGAAATAAAACTTTTGACAAAGTAAAAGCCCTGAAGTCGGAAGAGTAGCTCAGTAGTTAGTATTGCTGGCTGCTGCTGCACCAAACCTTGGTTCCGATCTTACATGGTATTTCACAGTAGTCTATAGCACTTGTTCTAGGGGATTTGATGCCCTTTCTTGACCTCTGGGGACACAAGGCACACACATGATGCACATACACACATGCAGTCAAACATTCAGTACACATAAAATACAAATAAATTCTTTTATTTTTTTTTTAAGGAAAAGCATTAGAAATATTCTACCAAATTCTGAGTCAACCTTCTTAGTAGTACATTCCACAAAACAAATACAGGAGGTTCAGATGTGTAAGGCCCAAGTGTGTAAAATCTTGAATCCAGCCATGGAACCAAACACTGACACCATTCGGTTACCATTTAATGCTTATGTTTGAGCTTCAGTATGAAAGGACGAAGAAGAAAGACATGAGACGATGGAGTTGGCGCTCAGCTGGACTACTGACTATCCCCCACAGTGCTGAAAGGTGCCGCCCATGCATACCACTGCAGGAGAAAAGAATCGCCCGTCCTACCCAGCTGTGAACCCTAAAATCTACAAACAGGACCATCCTGGCATGGTGGCATAAATGTCATGGGGGTAACCAACTACTTTCTGATGGGATTTAAGGTTCACTCTGTACATTGAAACCCATGCCAGGCACTGTGGTAGGCACTAAGAACCTGTGGCTGGATAGGTCATAGGCTCTAAGAGAGAAACTACTACTGTGACTCAGCCAAATGGACATACTCTTCAAACAAAGCAGACTGCTAATGACTTGATGTTATACGATAGGTCAGCCAGCGTACCTGTCAACCTTCACCAGATAAGCTTCCTTTTGCAGTAGAGACCCACAGCTGATCAAGGTGCAGAGAGTATGAGATTGTGAGTTACTCAGCCATAAATGAGATACCTATATCACAACCTTCCTCCCAAGGGTAGGACATCACTGTAGAAGTTGAGAAAGGAAGATTACTAGAGCCAAAGATGGTAGATGACTCGTAGAAAACTGTTTTCTGGGCAAGGCAGGGTAGTTACACATGTGAATTCACAGCAGTTGAGACAGACCCATGCAAGCTCAAGCCAGAAAAGATGTCAGCATGGAGAGAGGGGATGGACAGGAACTCTAAACCCTTGCTAAGGAGCTATTGGCAATTGATGGGTTCGTGTAAAGAGAGAATCAGCTCTCTTTAAGGATGCAGACTTTGGTAGGAAGAACAACCCTTAATCAAGACCTCAATCAAGAGTATGTGGGGAGCACAAACTGGATTTGTGTCCAGTCCAAAAGAAGCTGAGGAGACATAACTATCAGTGGCAGTGCCTATTAGCAAACCAAAGCCCATGCTGGTCTCTGGGCTCTCTCAGTGTCTCAAGTACCAGGCACAGAGCCCATGCTGGCATGCCGGCTTAATGTCTCCAGTTCATAGGCTTTCCTTCCCCCCACCTTCTGATCCATATATAACCTTGGCATTTTGGCTACACATCCTTGTGCTCTCTTGGTGTGCTCTCTCTTGCTTTTCTCTCTTATCTTCCTCTCTTCCTCCCCTGCCCCTTCTCACGAACATATTCAGTCCACTACTTTCTCTCCCTGCTCTGAACTTTTCCAGATTCCTGTGGCCATGTTCTCCCCCATATCTACAATAAAATAAACCGTTCCCTCAACAATTCCTTGAAGTGGTCATGTCCTCACTTTATATGGCTTTATAGTTTTTTTAAAAAAAATAAAATAGGTCACAATTGGGTGGGTTGAGAAGGAGAGGTACATCTGGGAGGAACAGGGAAGGTGAGTATGATAAAAAAAAAAAACATACTGTACAAAATACTGAAAAAAAGAATAACAATGAGAGAAAAAGAGTAATTCTTGGCATTATGCTTCCTTAAACCGAAGTAGAGTGATTGTGTATCAGAACATTATCTACGATAACTTCTCATCTGGTATGTAAATTATATGAACCAGCCGCCTGCAACGTTGGAGATTTTCCCTGTGGCTCCCTTATACATGCTGTTAGTTTTCAGTAGGAAAAAAAATCAATAAATGTCCCACAGAACATTTTCAAGGAGAATGAAATGATAAGATTCAGGTTGTGTGTGTGTGTGTGTGTGTGTGTGTGAGAGAGAGAGAGAGAGAGAGAGAGAGAGAGAGAGAGAGAGAGAGAGAGAGAGAGAGACCATGTTCCTAAAGTAAGGTAGAGGGAGACACCTAAT
>NC_034610.1:30129944-30141973 GCF_900095145.1 Mus pahari
GTGTGAGAGAGAGAGAGAGAGAGAGAGAGAGAGAGAGAGAGAGAGAGAGAGAGAGAGAGAGAGAGACCATGTTCCTAAAGTAAGGTAGAGGGAGACACCTAATGTCTACCACTGACTCTGTATATGCATCCACAGATGGACATGCAAACCTACCCATAAGCATGTGTGTATAACACACACAATACACCATAAAATAGGTAGGTAGGTAGGTAGGTAGGTAGGTAGATAGATAGATAGATAGATAGATAGATAGATAGATAGATAGACAGATAGACAGACAGATAGACAGATAGATAGATGACAGATAGTAAATAAACTTCTTTGCAGTGTATCAGGAAAGACTTTACCAAGTCAGTCTCCCTTTAGAAGATTCAGCTAGACTGGTACCCAGCAGCCCTTGGGCTCTGTCTGTCTCCATCCCCCTAGCCACTATGTTGTAGCACTCATGCCTGGCTTTTGCCATGGATGCAGGAAATCTCTTCTCAGGTCCTCACACTCGCACAGCAAGCACTCTACCCACTGAGAAATCCTCCCTCTCAGCCCAGAGGCAAAAAATGTTTAAAAGCACATGCTTTTAATGTTCTGGGCCGAATCATATTTCTCTAGATTTACATCTACAAAAGGTGGTTCTGGGCTAGTGAGATGGTCCTTCAATTAATTGGGCTTACCGTTCTTGCAAAAGATTGGAGTTCAGTTCCAAGCACCTACTTCAGGAGGCTTACAACAACCTATAAGTCCAACTCCAGGGAATTCGATGCCTGCTTTGGGCCTCTATGAACACCCACACACATATGCTTAAACCCACATGCCCCTCCCACAAAATTGACAAAAATGCATTTTTAAATAATGGTATTTCAGGCAGCAGTACCATCAGAACGTGCTGCTGTAAGTGGCATTAACTCTGTAATGCCCAAAATTAACCTGTAAGTCCCACCTGCCCAGGAACCAGGTAATTTTCTGGAATGCTGGGAATTATAGTTCTTGGGTAATGACAAAGCCTCATGGGAAAGTAGGTGGCCTATGGGTTTGTCTTTATAATCCCTGCAACTCTGTGGCTTGAGGTGATTCTCAGGAGGGAAATTCCAGGGAATGGTCCTGACCAAAGTCTACCTGTTGGTCAGTATTTCCTATTTAATAAAGCTTGCTTCAAAATTGGCCCAAAATGGTGAAATTGTTGTTGTTGTTGTTTCTGGCAAATCTCAGGATTAATGGACTCCTGGGTTTGGCTTCTCAACTTCTGCTTGAGAAAACTGAGGTTTGCCGGGTGTGGTGGCGCACACCTTTAATCCCAGCACTTGGGAGGCAGAGGCAGGTGAATTTCTGAGTTCGAGGCCAGCCTGGTCTACAGAGTGAGTTCCAGGACAGCCAGGGCTACACAGAGAAACCCTGTCTTGAAAAACCAAAAAAAAAAAAAAAAAGAAAGAAAAAAGAGAAAACTGAGGTTCCAGACTGAGAAGTCTGTCCTGGAACTCCTCATACAAGTCCTTAGCACACAGAAGCTGGACAAACCACTGCCTTCCATCCTAAACATGTTAGGGTGGCAATGTCTGCTATGGTGGAAGTGGAGAACCATCTTGAATTCTGGCTTTCCCTATACTAAATTACTCAATACGGAATAAAATGGTTTTCCAGGATGTGCCTTGCCCTGAGTGACTCCATCATACAATTAGCCTTTGGCTCCATTTGAAGGTGAAGGAGGATTGAGCCCCTAAGGTTGAGGTAAACCATCTGGGTAACAGCCCACACACGAACTGATAAATGACTTATTCTTTATTAGAGTAGAAAGAGTATTACCGTATACATTTATCTGAGTGAACTGAGAGTTCAGTGGATCATGGATGTACTAAAGTCCTATTGGGAACAGCCTCAAGAAGTTATCAGACACATCAGATGGAGCAAAGGTTTCAGCTCTGTCTTAGGGTTTCTATTGCTGTGATGATACACCACGACGAAAAAGCAAGCTGGGGAGGAAAAGGGTTGTCTGGCTTACATTTCCATATGCTGTTCCTCATCAGAGGAAGTTGGAACAAGAATTCAAACAGGGCAGGAGCCTGTAGGCAGGAGCTGATGCAGAGGCCATGGAGGGCGGCTGCTTACTGGCTTGTTTACATTGGCTCTCTCACCCTGCTTTCTTACAGAACCCGGGACCCCCAGCCCAGGGATAGCACCATCCACAGTGGGCTGGGCCCTCCCCCCTTGGTCACTGACTGAGAAAATGCCTTACAGCTGAGTCTCATGGAAGCATTTCCTCAACTTAGGCAACTTCCTCTCTGATAACTCTAGCTTGTGGCAAGTTGACACACAAAAGTAGCGCCAGTACAAGCTTCCTCTTTGTGAGCCACAAACTGGTGGAAGCCCAGCACTGTGATGGCAACAGTCTCACCCTAACCTATCAGCTAATGCCTGGTGTGACCATCAAAGACTCACAGGCAGAGCACTTCTGCCTCTCCCTTTGGCTTCAGCTTGGCCCGGTGCCCACTGTGCAGTTTGCCTACTAGACTCCCACCTGCCATCCACCTGCTTGCTTGTCTGAACCTGAACCAGAGACCTGCACTAACGTCACCTTTCGCCTCCCAGCTAGATTCCATCCATCTTCCATTTCAACCCTGACTCCCCTGTGAGTTCTGCAGCACGCCCTTCCCAGCATCAGTCCTAAGTTTGTTGTCTTATCAATACAGACTACATATGCAAGTCTACCAGGTCTCTCTGGAAGCCTCTTGAACTCTGATGCAACCTTGTAAATTTATATTCATTCTGTAAGATGCATATGTATACATGTATACATACATACATACATACATACATACATACATACATACAAAGATCTATTGTGGGTTGTATATCACAAGAGGTACTAATTAGTAATTAGGATTGGAACAAAACAACCTGCATTTTCCTTAACAAGTTACCTGGCAAACTGCATCTGAAATCACTGCATGGAATTTATTGCTAGTCAATAAATTCTGATATTGCAGAAATACACAAATGTGTTCTTCACCTCTGGCATGGCATACTTGCAATCCAATTCCTGAAGATTGTGCTCTGATCTCTCCATGAGTACTGGCTTTCACACTTCACACACACACACACACACACACACACACACACACACACACACAGTGTTAAGATCAGGGTGTGCCTTATTCCAGGCTACTCCATATTGTGTAAAATACTAGAGATTCAAATTCACAATCAGCTTTTGACTCCATTTCGCGGGAGGAGAGTGACTGCCGACCTCCGGTGGACTCTGATGGAATGATTCCATTCTGAGCTACCCTCTGATATGATTCAAGGGCTGAAGATACCCAGACGGATCCATCCCTCATTGACACTGCCTATTGGACTGCCTGCTGCTCCACCTGTTTGCCATCTGGACCTGGACCTGACCGGCTGGCTGCTCTCTCCTGCTCTGGGTCCTGTTCAGTCTTTTTATCTAACAGCTGAATTTTGCAGTTTTCCTTTCAAATCTGACACCTGCAGCTTCAGCATCAACCCAAACCTAACCCCATCCCTGTTCTGGCTGATTATTGTATTGATACAAATGTTTTCAGACTACTTCTGAACGTTCTTGAACAGCTATGTCTTCTTGATCTTGGATTTTGATTTTATTTTCTTCTGTGTGGGTGTTTATCTCTATGAATGTTTTGTCTAGGAGACATTTTGGATCCTAAGGAACTACAACTTCAGACAGTTGTGAAACACCATGTGGGTGCTGGGCACTGAACCTGGGTCCTCTGGAAAAGCAGCCAGTGCTCTTCACCACTGAGCCATGTCTTCAGGCCCCGTGTCTTTACCTTGTATTCATTCTGTAACCAATAGGTACGTAGAGATACATCCATGTATTTGCTGTTTGCTCTGTGAAGTGTGATATGAGAGCACATGTTAGCCGTTAAGACTAGACTAAGGAACTTCTGTTCACCCTCACCAAGTTCCTGAGGTAGGTGGGTCTATGGCAAATCGCTGTCATTCAAACTGCTAAGCCTTATGAGCCTGTTGTTAACTAATACATTCTGATAGAATGTAACAACACCATTGTGTTCACCCATGCCTTTGGCACATACACATAACAGCAATAAAATAAAATAAAATAAAATAAAATAAAATAAAATAAAATAAAATAAAAGCCTCTAAATAAAACTCTCCACGGCTGCCTTCAGGATTATAGCAGTCTAAGTTGTCCTCATTGGGTGCACACTACATATTATTACTAGTCCCATCTTAGCAACTTGCTATGGCTACGGTCATGTTAAAATATCTACTTTAAGTGATGTTTCTCCCATAATTCTTGGAGACTGATCAGTAACCTTTTGAGAAACACCCTTCATAACCTGCCAAGCAGGGACAAAGTGGACCATGAAATATCAGCCAGCATGCCCATGCATGCCTTTCTGGTGGCCTTCCTGGTGGCCTCCCTGGTACCCATTCACTCCTGCTGTGCTTTGTGTTTGGTTTCGATGTGTACAGAGGCATCTTTCTTCACTGATGCTGACTGTAATCCACATTAACCCTTTGCTTCCCATGCTTCTTCCTGTGTTTTCACACTCGGTATCGAAAGCATTAGTCAAATGAAATAAAATAAAATAAAATAAAATAAAATAAAATAAAATAAACATGAAACTGCATGAACAGGTTCTGGAATGATCCAGCACAGAATAATAAATTCATCCTGGGGCATGATGAGGAAGGCTGGGGGCAGCTCAGGAACTGATACACGAACATTTACGGCTGAAATACCAGTGGGCATTAATATCTTGATGTTTAAGTCCTGTTACTTATATCTTGCAACACTCCCATGCATATGAATTGCCCAAGAAAGAAAAGCACACGTATGGTAAAGATTTTACAATGTTGGATGACTGAGGAGAACTTGGTGACTCTGGGGACCTGGAATACTGCAGATCCAGAGCCAAACTCTCAGTAGCCGTCTCTGGTCCCCTTACTAGCTATCCTTTGTCCACCAGTGTCTTACAAAATATCCTTCAGTTTGGGGGCAGAAGAGTTGCTATGTGTTAACTTGGCAGAGGGCCAGTTCCCACCAATCAAAGAGCTAAGAATATCATTAGATAATATTACAAACCTGCGGCAAGGTCTGCCTTCTTTATACTATAGGTGACCCACTTGCATGATGCTTTCGCGAACGTATTGGAACAATGCCTCGGCTTACAACCCTCCTGTAGTTCTGTAGCATATCGCTATTTCCACACTGGAACCTGGGTCTGAGGAAAACAGTCACTCATACTTAGTTCAGAGTAGATTATCTCTTATTCTGACGTGAGAATTGTGTCTTGGGTTGGCATCACATTTCTTTGGTTTGAGTCGGTTTCTAAGAGTGCATCTAACCCGAGTTTCTTAATGGGAACCACGGTGATGCAAGATACAATGTTAAGCTTTCAAAAGCTACTTGATTTTTTGTTTTTCTTTTACAGCCTGGCTTATCCTAGTTTTTTTTTTTCTATAAATATCTAAGGCAGAGGTCACTGGAGAATTACTCCGAAGGAATGGCTTTTCCAAAGGTCAAAGGGATTTCCAATTAAGAGTGATATACACCAACCAAAGGGCTTTCCAAACTAATTGGTTTAGGGTTGTGGCAGATTCAAGGAAGGACAGACAGATTGTTTTAAAAGGTATTTCTATTAAAATCAGCCAGAGGAAATGCAGACTTTAATTTACATCCCTAAACCGAAAGTCAAGAATCATTGGGAAAATCCAGTTTTATCTCTGAGCTTACCTGCTGCCAACCACAGAAAAGTAGATAGCTCTGAAAGAAAGCAGCGGGGACGAGATGCAATTTGACTTAATGAGCGGGCTGGCCACTATCTATAAAAAAGTAGATTGTGAGCCCAAGCAAATAGGATTTGAAGCCATTATCTTCATACACAAGAGCTTTGTAGAAATAAGTTGAAGCATGCAGAAAACGCAAGCTTTTACTGTCAGACAATCAAAATGTTCCATACTTAAGAAGAGACTTTTGTATTTTATTTTTAAGAATTAAATCGAATCAATATTGGAGAGGGTGCCAATTCCTAATTATTAGAGTGCTACTGAAGTGGTTTTGCTACTTGCCAAAAATAAACTGGTTGCTATTGGCTCCATGCTAGGAAGAGTTTTCTCTGGAATCATAATTAGCAGTCCCCCAACGAGGCTGTATAGCTGTTTTAAGACACAAATACATTTTCTTTCTGTCATTAGAAGTATTTCTAAACCATTTTCCCAGGCAAGATTTGGTGTGAACTTATGTTCACTAAACTGATCTCACATCTTGTTGTCATGGGCTGGGGCACTCTTTACTTGCATATGTGTTCTGCCTTCTTAGCTTTGTAAGTAATGTGCTAAAAAAACACTTTAGGTTACATTCTACATTGCCTGGTTACAAAGGCTTACATGATATGTAAGAGGCCTTACCTAGGCAGAAGACAGCATTTCTCAGAGTAAGCAGCTCATTTTGTGTCACCCCTGGACTGATGCGATGCGGCCCATGTTCGTGTAATGTGTACAGCTCTGAACATCTGTAAGTTTTTAAGTTTCTCTGTCTCTACCACATATGCAAATTAGATGGCAGAATAGTTCTTCTCCATGATGGATAGGGAACAACGGGGAAGAGGGGGAGAGAGTGTGTATGAAAATCACACAATTCAGATTCCCATACTCGTTTAAGTCCAATGTCCTGACTTTGATATCAAGGTGTCCACTTTGGGAGTCATTCAACATTTTGGCCCCTGTGAGTGCTACAGAGTTATTCCCTAGTTTTCATGCGTAAGACTTTTGACCTCTTCAGATTCCATATTCCCATGGCTATGAGTCTCAGTTAAAGTCACCCCCATAAACGCCTGGGAGCATCCCCCATTCCAGGTCTCTGGCATGCTCTAGAGATGACCCCATTCCCCATTCCCCACTCTCCCAACAGCCAGGATGAAGTAGTCACCTCCTGCAGCCAGGCAAGACACCCCCCCCAACAGAGGGATAAGGACACCAACCCACCCATAAAACTTTCAACCCCAAATCTGTCCTGTCTACAAGGAACCCAGGGACAGAGATGGAGCAGGGACTGAGGGAACAGACGAGCAATAACTTGACCCAACTTGAGACCCATCCCGTGGACAAGCACCAATCCCTGACACTATTAATGATACTCTGCTAGGCTTGCAGCCTAGCATAACTGTCCTCTGAGAGGTTCTACCCAGCAGCTGACTGAAACAGAGCAGAGACCCACAGCCACACATTGGATGGATAGCAAGGAGTCTTACAGAAGAGTTGAGGGAAGGATTAAGAGAGCCGGAGGGGATAAGAGCCCCACAGGAAGACCCACAGAGTCAACTAATCTAGACCCTTGAGGCCTCTCAGGGACCGAACCACCAACCAAAGAGAGTACACAGGCTGGACCTAGGCCCCACACACATAAGTAGCAAATGTGCAGCTGGGTCTTCATGTAGGTCTCCCAACAACTGGAGCTGGGGCTGTCCCGAACGCTGTGGCTTGTTTGTGGTCTCTGTTGCCTAACTGGGCTGCCTTGTCTGGCCTCAGGGAGAGAGAATGTGCCTAGCTCTGCAGAGACTTGATGTGCCAGAGTAGAGGGATACAGGGGGATGCGGGTGTGACTCCACTCTCTCAGAAGTAGAGGGAAAGACTGTGTGAGGGTTGATAGGGAGAAGCAGGGGCTGCAGTCTAGATGTAAAGTGAATGAATGAATGAATGAATTAATTAATTAATTAATAAGGGAAAGAGGACATTTGATCTCTCTAATTTCTACCCAGACATCTATTATATAGGTGCATGTTAATATTTTATATAGCTCTGAAATCCTTGCCTGTATCAGTTTTAGCAGTGAGAGTCATACAATGTTTTAAGACTTATTTGACTTTTACTTTATGTGTATGTGTGTAGCATTGGATGTGCATGGAAAGTTATGAGAGCCAGAAGAGGGTATCAGATCCTCTGGCCTGGCACTTAGAAGATGCTGGATGCAAAATCTACCATCTCAGTACATGATAGTAATCTAATATTGTCAATCATCTCAAAAGACATTTGATTTCATAGGCCTACTCAAGAAATACAATGCAAGGCTTCAATGAATGTAATGGAATTTATTTACAACTTCTCACTTAAAATACTTTGTTGGTTCAAATTTAGCAACAAGGATATCTCAGGGTTTTTTTTAAACTTATTATCATTTTGCTTCCTAAGTAAGTAAATAATTCCTAACCAGCTCTAAGTGCCCAGTTATTAGAAACTCAGAAGAAATCACATTATAGCGCCTTCCCCTAATGATATCCAGCTTCAACAAGATTTTTGAAATGTAAATATCTATCTTCAATAGCTTTCCATATTTGTTTCTAACAAATTATACGGTTGGGCAAAGTAAGTGAAGGTTCATAATTTATGTAATTATGAAGAATGTGAGTCACAGAGTGTGCGTTCTATTTGATCTCAGCTCTTCATTTTCAGTTCGGTCAATGTGGATCACTTCAAACCACAGCCTTTTAAAACATCTGCTGCTATTTATAGTTGTACCATGAAAATACATTTTGTAGTTTTAAAATACTTTGTGAAAAGTTTCAATCATAGTTCAATCAAGATATTCTCTTTAATCTGGCTCTTAGGTTGTTTTTGTTTGGCTTGGGTTGGGTTTGAAGACAGCTTCCCACTTACAATTGTCCTGCCTCAGTCTCCCAAATACTGGGTTAAATATTTCATCAGATCCTTACATGAATCATTTGCTGTCTATAAACATGGACAAGGTCATGAAGTGCTATTAAAGTATCGTAAGTCATAAGGATTACATAAATATTAACAGTGAGTAGTAACAAGCTGGCCCTCAGTAATAGAAAGTTAATTTTGCACCAAAGGAAATATGTGAATATATATTCTGCATTATCTTTACTCAGATTCTACTCAGCCAGTTTCCTTTGAATCACTTGGTATACAACTGGCCTCAGGGAAGGGGAGGGGTATGTGCTAAAATTAAGAAAGTTTGGAGTAGAGCAATCTTAAGAACCATAACTTTAGAATCACACATTACTTTCTTACAGCCCAGTCCACAAATACTTCCCTGAGAGCGTGAATGTTTCTAGATTCTATTTAATGCCATCTCTAGTGTTACGAGCTGAGCATCCTTGAGCAAATTACCATGCTGCTCTAAGCCCCACTTCGTTACTTATGAGGACGCTAATATGTCTACTAGCACCCTAAAGTTCTTCTAAGGATTATAGAGAACCATGAGAAATATATACTTGTCATTCATCCTAACTGGTCCAATGTGTGTTGCTCAAAAAGTCTAACCAGAAATCTTAAAGAAGCAGGGAACTCCCCATCTCTCGAGGTTGGAACACAGGTCCTATCTGTATTCACAGACTCCAAAATTTCCTGTGCCTTGAGTAACCTCTATCAGGCTCCAGTCTAGCTCTGTGTAGGGCCTCCCAGGATGGAGAATGACATCGCCTGGACAAGAGCAGGTATTTGGGGAAGAGCACTTATCAGTCTGGGGATGCTCTTGATTGGTGGTTCTCAACCTCGCTGGGTAAAGGGGTCATTCTATCCTGACAAATACATTTCCTAGCTCTATCTGTGCTTTGTTCACTTACACACTTCTAGTGAACACACATCTCATTCCCATTTTGCCTATTTGATTGACATCTAACAATTGCATCTATTTATGTGGTGTGTGGTAATTCAGTACATACCTACACTGTGTGGTGATTGAATCAGGGGCAATACACCTCTAACTTCTAAGTATTTATCATTTTGTTTTATATATATATATATATATATATATATATATATATNATATATATATATATGGAAACTTCAAGCTCTTCCTTTCTCTTTCTCCTCTTCCTCCTCCTCCTTCTCTTCTTCCTCCTCTTCCTCTTCCTCTTCCTCTTCCTCTTTTTCTTCTTCTTCTTCTTCTTCTTCTTCTTCTTCTTCTTCTTCTTCTTCTTCTTCTTCTTCTTCTTCTTCTTCATAAACTATATGGTAAAGTATTGTGAACTCTAGCCATCCTCTGTACATTTGAGCCAGTTTTTCTCTGTACCTACATTTTAATGCTTAGCATTCTACCTGCCTCTATCCCGTCCCCTTTACCTCTTTATACTCTCTAGTGGCCATACATGTATTCTCTGCTTAGATATCATTGGCTTATAAATGTGAATATATGCAGGTATATGTACGTATTCAAATGTCTTAATCGGTTTCTTCTGTGTTCTGTACTTTTATCAAATGGGGAAAGGAAGTTTCCTCTAGTAGTTTATAAAGGACAAAACTTTCTCCCATACTTTCTTTGAATAATTCTATCATTCATCTTTTTTAAAATGCTTTAATGATATGTGTCTATAACTGAGGGGAAGTATGTACATGTCAGTGCAGTGCCTGGGGAGGCCAGCAGAGGTCACCAGATCCCTTGGAGCTGGAGATGAGGCTGTTGAGCATGACCACTTGTGGGTGTTGGGAACTGAATTCTTACCCTCTATCAAAAGAAGTGTGTGCTCTTAACTGCTGAGCCATCACCCCAGACCCTATGGTTTAATCTTTTAAAATGTAAGTTTAAAACATGTGAAATAAATAATCAGTAGGTAATTTTCACCTGTAAAATGTCAATTTCAGATACAAATATGTATATATATGTACATATGTCCTTCCTCATGCTTCCAGATCATTCTCTTTCAAGTTGGAGTCTGGTTTGGACTACATACTCTATCTCAGGAATGCCTTTGAATTATGGGGACTGTCAAATACATTTCAATTCCTGACAGATTTTGTTCTCTCAGAACTCTTCTTTCATGTACGTTACCTAATGTTTATTTTGCCAAATGAAGACAACTCAAAGAATTGTCTAAATTCTATGAAATCTATCTCTAGGATATATTCTAGGAAATATGGCATAGCCCTAGTGAGTTTGCTCCCCGACATATGTCTCTCAATTTAATTGTTGTTTTTACATCTTTCTCAAGCATACGTTCGAATGTTTCTTTGAATGATTTTCCACATTTGAAACCTACCATCTGGTCAAATTTTCTTAACAGTGTTAATAGTTATTCTTTTAATGTCACTATTATGAGGGTGGTTATGATTATTTTGTACTACTGGGGATCAAACTCTCATTTCTTTGTGAGTATTATATGTAAGTAGAGATGCTACATATTGCTATCTCAAAATATAAATACATATATAAATATAAATTTCATTTAACTAATTTTATACTTGGACACCTGTATTATTTTTCTCTTTTGATTAATTATTAAGTTATGTCAATAAAACTTATAACATTGAAATAGTCTTACTTTCCTAGAAGAAATTTCTTGTGTTTTAATACTATTATTATTTATAACATATTATTAGTTTGCTTTCTAGATTCTATTTATTATTCCATGCCAAGAAGAATAAAAATCTATCAGCCATCTTCACTCCTCCCCAGCTAATGCTCAGTCCCTGGGAGAACGTTCTGTTTAGAGGCTGTAGCTGTAACACATAATACTGTAGAACTCCAGCTACCATAGCTGCAACCTCACTCTTTGGGAAGGAGAGCTGAGGACCGCCATGCTTGCTTTCAAAGCGGTGTTTCTTTTGACTTCACAGCACTTTAGATCCTGCGTTTGGTCCAAACTCCTCGATGCTTTGGGCATACATTCTTTGCTCCAAACGTCTCTATGCTTTGGGCATACATTCTTTGGGATCAGCTTATGGCTACTTTCAAGTATGCTGGCATGAAAGTTGCCCGGTGTGTTTATACTTTGATTTGTTGGGTATTTTTCTAAGACTAGGAAATGATAAAGGCGCCGCTCTTCACCGCCCTCTACTGGCCCCCCTCCTCTATTGCTCTAAAGGTTGATCTTCACTCCCTTGGGGTTCTTTACTTAACCAGCTAACCTCCTACTTTTAGGTATTTAGGTTGCTCCAAATTTTTACTGTGGCTAATGTCCCTGAATAGAAAATTAAAAAAAAAAAAAAAAAAAAAAAAAAAAAAAAAAGAAAAAATTAACTAGACAAGAATCGAAAAAAATTCAGTTCGGTCACACAAAATAATGACTAGCAAGGAA
>NC_034610.1:30141993-30201836 GCF_900095145.1 Mus pahari
TTGATCTTCACTCCCTTGGGGTTCTTTACTTAACCAGCTAACCTCCTACTTTTAGGTATTTAGGTTGCTCCAAATTTTTACTGTGGCTAATGTCCTTTTTTTCTTAAGAAAAAAAAAAAAAAAAAAAAAAAAAAAAAAAAAAAGGAACAATTAACTAGACCAGAATCGAAGAAAATCCAGTTCGGTCACACAAAATAATGACTAGCAAGGAAGCAGAGGGTGTCCAGATAACGAGGGGGCGGTTTAATGGGAGAGGTTGGCTTTATGGGGTGAGCTACGCTGGCAGAGCAGAACAGTAAGGGAAGGAATCTTTGTGGCAAGTTCCTCTTGTTTAACGCCCTCTTTTGCTTTTGCTCCCCACATCCTCTTGCAAGTAGCATTGTCTGAGGAAATAGCCTAGAACACCATCTCAACTGGTAGGCCTCTACCCCCGACCCTTTCACAGGGGTTGGCTAGAAGATACCCCGCATATCAGATATTTACATTACAATCATAACAGCAGCAAGATTACAGTTATGAGATGGCAATGAAATAAATTTATGTGTGTGTGGGGGGGTCACCCCATCCTAAGGAACTGTATTAAAAGGTCACAGCATTGGGAACGTAGCGCAACCACTGGCCTGAAAGGTGCTAAGCTGAGATTTGGAAGTGGCTGATGCTCTGTGATTCCATTTCCCATTGTTCTAGATTCTTTGAAAATCCAGGTTGTCCTCAGTCATCACAGGAACGGTTTATGAGAGAGACTGCTGCATGGAGGAAGCTTCTATCTGGAGATATGGAAGTCGAGTGCCCTTCACCATGTCTGTGCGATAGTTCGTGCACTTAGCTGGTGGTCCATCTTCTCGGATTCTTTTAGTGAACATGAGCAGGTGTTCTAAGAACAGCGGCAGCAGTGCAGTTCCCTGCTGCCTGGTGGTAATAAGTTTTTAATATTGCTCACTCCTCTTTCTCCCTTCTCTGAAGAACCTCTAGAGAGACAGTCTCGCTGGCATTAAAACTTTTCAGTGTCTCCACCAACCTCAGATAGAGATGCCTCAAATCCTAGACCAGCTGCTGAGCCTTCTTCTAGATGCCTGCACTGTCAAGTCGGTGGGAACAGGAAGGCACAGCGTGTGCACAAGGAGCTCTGCCTTGTGTCTCACACTGGGTAAAAAAAAAAAGAAAACTTTCAGATGGGTAACAGCATTCAATGTGTGAAATATTCAGAGACTGGTGGAAGAGCAGTACACAGAAAGATGAGAAAGGCTCTCTGGGTGCTTTAGGCTGAATTCTTTGTTATTTACTTGAGCAGCTGGGAGCCAGTCAGCTAAGGAGCAGCTTGACTATTCTGCATTACCAGACTGTGGAGTGAGACCCTGAGAAGTGGGGATGTGGCATCTTAGAGGGCCAAGTTGGCCCTACACTACAAATAGCACTGGCTGGGGGCAAAGGGCAGCGGGACAGGGAGGGGAAGGGGGGAGGTGACCAAGGAAGAGAAGAGGGAAGGAAGGGAGAAAGAGGGGGAGGGGAGGGAGAGGAGGAAGACAGGAAAGGAGGGGGAGTGGTTGTATAAGACTTTGCAGATAAGCTCTTTTGAAACACATGCCTGGTTTCCTCCTTCTGCAGCTCGGATAAAGCATGATGGACAAAGAGGCATGAAGATTTTTAAAGATGTTTGAGATGACTCACTTTCTGCCTCCCTTCAGCTACAAAGCCCAGTGGGGCCACTGATGTGTAAAGCCTTCATCACCCTGGACCACTGGGAGGCACCCTGCCTCCCACTGCATCCTCAGGCCAACCAAACCCTCTACAGCCACATAGCAAGCTAGAAGCCATTGGGATAGGAGAAGGCAAGATCAAAACCTGGAAATTACGGAGATTCAGATGTGTGCATTTCAGTCCTTTTTAGGAGACATTATAGGCATTTTGAGTCATTTCAAATTATGGGATTATGAGAGACACGCAGAATAAAAAAAAACCAATCTATTAATAGATTTGGTTATCTGGGAAGAAAACTAATAACCTAAAAATTATTGTATACCAGGACATTTAACATGATCCTGTTTAATTTACAGTTTTATCTTCTGTGGCAGCTTTAAATAAAAATAGATTAAGGTGAAAAATCCTTCATCCTCTTATTAGAAAATAATTTCCAAAATATGGAGATATATAGGTTAATTGACTACAATGCTATCAGGCACAAAAATAGTAGTGAATCAGTGTTTTGGGTTTGGGGTTTTGTTTTTAGTCCAAGACATCTACAGTAACATTTGTATACATCTGTTCATTTCACCATTAATATTTGATACTTTGTGTTTATTTACTTACGTAATAAAGGTATGTATGTGATTGTATTTTTGGATGTACATGAGTATGTGGTGTATGGGTATGTGTGCGCACCTGTGTATGGAGGCCAGAGGTCAACCCTGGGAGCTCTAAACCTTATTTTTTGAGACAAGAATCTGTCACTTCGATCTGGGACTCTTGTTGATTCAGATAGACTAACTACTAAGCCTTTCATGGACATCCCCCAGCCTCTTCCTTCCCAGCTCTAGTTACAAGCAAATGCCGCTAGGTCCAGCATTTCACTATGGGCCTGGAGACCAAACTCAGGTGCTCGGGGTTGTGTGACAAACTCTTCCCCTACTGAGCATCTCACCGGCCCCAGTGCCTGACACTTTGGGTGAAACAAAAAACCCTATTCCCATGTCCCCCATTGCTAAGGGGCCTTCAGAGATGCAGAAGGAAGCATGGGATGACAATCTACTAGGGCATACTCAACAACATGAATTACATCGTCCATTGGAAACATCAGCTCAGACTGCAGTGGACCTTTACCAGTCTTGGTTAGAAGCACGGTTTGTAGTATATCTTCTTTCACATTGCCTCCATCTGTTGGCTGACTCGTTTGAACACACAGTAGAGTATGTAAATGCATTCTTTAATTAATAGAGGGATGGGGACAAGTTTCCTTTAACACTGATTTCTTATTCCTAGTAACTTTGTAAAAGGTGATTATTTTTGTGAGCCAACTACTTAAGGCATCTGAAAAATCCCAGAGATGAAATCTGTCTTCTTCTGAAACATCCAGCATAGTACAGTGTACACTTGCTGTCACACTTTAAATGTTTTGGTATATTTCACAAAAGGCAGAATATAAGTTCGTTTAACCAAAATTTCACAACCCTCCTGTGTGGTCTGAAATCATTCTGGTTTTGTTTTTGTTTCCTTCCCTTATCGAACAAGACAAAGCTCATTCACTGGCTTTGTTGCCGGTGAAGAATACTTTTGTCAACGTGATTCTGCTTCTCCTAACTCCCCATCACAGAATGCAATGTGCTCTTTCTCCGGGTTAACTGAGTGCCAAAGATCTTTCCCACAATACTTGGCAGTTTCTCACTCCTGCCTGATTGCTTAGGCTCCAGGCTAGATGTGGTACAAGCATGCCAGACATGGTCCCATTCACTCAGCCCTTGCAGCGTGTCCTCTGTCTCAGTTTATTTATATGGACTGTCCTTGTCACTGTCACACGGAGAATCTAGAAGCCCCTAGAAGTTTCTCTTTAGAAGTCTCTCTCATGTAAAGCCTTCCATAGACAGCCCTTTGGTTCTGTGGGATCTATATGAAGAGGTTCAATCAATCATTGATCAATAGTGTTCAATCATTGCTGACTAGCATCATGTGATTTTGTGTAAATGTATCTTTTATTCTCCTGATTTAATTGTCCTCTCAGAGGCTCACTGCCTCTGTCTGCAAGGCCTAGTTCTAGAAACTTCTAGCCTCTGTGCAATATCATCTAGACCTAGAAAGTTTTCAGCCTCTTTGACTTGCTGATGAATAAGCAAGTCAAAGTTCTTTCTGATCTCTGGCTAGATGAATGAACTCAGATGTTCTGGCTCAAAACTTCTCTCCACTCTGATTCAATCTGGCTTCTCTTGGCTTCTCCTGAATTGCTCCTCTTGGCCTCATACTAGCTTTGGCAATATGTTCTAATCTTGTAGCTCTTCTTCATCCTCTGGCTTGTTCTGTCTTTATGTCTAGCTTGTTCTCCTTCTCTCTGCAACCTATCTCCCTGTACAACCATCCCACTAAAATTGCCCTCTCTCCCCCTCTCTCTGCACTGCTCTCTCTTAGGAAACCTCTCTTTTCTTTCTGTTCTTGTGAGAGTTGGGCATATCCTATTCTGTCAAATATTTCTCTGATTTGTTCCTTTGTCTGCCACTCAACTAGACATCACTTTCAAACATAGGTGCTTCCTTCTACAAACTAACTTAACCTTCATTGTTTGGGATTAAAAGTGTGTGCTAAGGGTGGGTATTCCATCCATAGGTATTAAAACGGTATGTTAAGGCTGAGCCACACCACAACTAGAAACAGGTTTTTCCAGTAAACAGCACAATCAGTGGTTCACAGTGTGATCAGATATCCTGCAACAGTTATGTGTATGGGGTTGCACCTATAAAGGACATATATTATTTGTTCTTGTCATTATTCCCTAAACAATGTGGTACAACCACTATTCACACAGTAATGGCATTTCACACGGTCTTATAAGTAATCTGAGAGTAATTTCAAGTATATAGGAAGATCTGCATAGTTGTATGCAGATATAATGCAATTTTGTACAGTAGGTGTTTTAGTTTGACTTTATGATCTGTGAATTAAGGTGTGTATGTGGGGAGCTGGAAGCAATCCTCTATAGAGATCAAAGAACAACTGCATTATTAATTATGTGTTTGTTATCTTTATTAAAGAACCAATCAGCCCTTTCAGGTATATCCCCCACCCAATGTTTCAGATTAGGAAAATACTCACTCTTCCCCACCCCTGTTCGGTTCAATGGATTTTATTTAGTTGCATTCTAGAGAGGTGGAAGCAAAGTAAAGAATCACTGCCTGAGGCACAAGTTCTCGGAAACCTACGGTGTACACCACTTTATAGAAATGTAACTTACCAGTATGCCATAGTCATCATTCTGTCGGTGGGCAGAGTTGGAACCATTTCATACAAAGAGTAGATGACAGACGTGAGGGAGTGCACGTCTATTAAGGAGAAGTGCTGAGCAGCCCAGGGCCGCCTATTAACCAGGTATGGTCAGACAGAGTTTGAGTAACCCAATGGGATAAAATAAGACACAGCCAAGAAGCAACAGAGATGAAGATCTCTGTTTGTGACATGTGAAGGGCCTCCTTTTGAGTCTCCAAATTATTGAGAGATGGATTAGAGTGAAAGTCAGGCCCTATAAACCTGGCACCCAGTAAATGCATAAAATCCCCAGAGAACATGTTGTGTTTGATGCTACAAAAGATTCCATTTACTGTAAAGGAGATGCTATTTAAATCGTGGAACTTTGCAGAAAATTTGTTGTAAAGCATCTTTCAATTGTCCAATAAAACTACCCTCCCCACGCCCTATGCCAATCTAGACCATTCCTTTCTCTTAGTTCTTGTATATAAAGTTCTTCCAAGGAATTCCCATTCAGGCCTTGGACAGAACATTGCCTTCAGACAGGTCTCTTATGACAACCCCATCTTGAGTAGCATTGGAAAAGTTTAATAAACGGTTGGTGCGTGACTAAATGCGCAATGTGTGCTGTTTTCATTATAATGCCCCCAAATGCTGCTGCTGACTGTTCCAAACTGCCTTGCCAGAATCTATATATTCTTTCTCAAATTTGGAAACACATGAACGGAAGTCTGTCAACAGAGCTATTGCAGGAAAATGCAGTTGGTGCTGTATTTGCCCACAGTGAACTTTCTGTGAACTTTTACCAGGTGATAAGGGCAGCTAAGCAGAGGTCAGGCTCTAAGGAGGCATTAAAATTCAACTCATGGTGCCTTGGAAAGATGCGTTTGGTGGGGGCATGCTTTCCACCCCAATCGAAGATTCTATGTTTTTATGCTTCAGATACTTGCAGCCCACTTAATTGATTGGACACGTTGACCTCCCATGTACTCATACATATTAATGACTGGAAACATCAAGCCAGCTTCCCTGATGAGAACCATCACTGGTGGAGAGCTGAGGGTGGCAGAGGCTGGCCCAGCATGTTTCTTCGCTAATTCTTGACTTTATCTTCCAAGAGTGTGCTTGTCCAAAAGGATGATCTTGAAACAGCATCCCTCTTTGACCTGTGTTCCCTGTATGGAACTTTCTTTGAAGAGTATAATGATTGGTATTTACCTAATTTCACATGATGGGATTTGTGTTTTGTTCTTTTGAATTTTAAGCATGTTTAAGAGTCCTGTGAACTGGGGAGTGAGCTTGGCTGGTGGCATGCTTGCCTATCATACACAAAGGATAAGTGTGATCCTCTGGTACCTTTTAAACTGGGTGTGATGACTCACATCCTCCCATTTCTTGGATAATAAAGGATAAGGAATCCAAAGTCATAATGAGCTGAGATACAAAAGACCTTATCTCATTTTTTTAAATTTAAATATCTTTAAAATAAGATGTAAAATAAATTAAAACGGTTATGGTTCTAGTTTTTTCTCCAGTCCACATCTATTACGTTCATGTTCACCTCTGAGACTTCCGCTACATGCAGAGAATGAAACGCTCTATCTAGTTACATAAGTGTTATTTATAAGCACAGGCAAAGGAAAGGATTCCGAAAACATGATTGTGTGGGGCACTTGGCTTGTGTCATTATAGCCCTCACAGCCATAAAACAATGATTAAAAGTGATGCAGAACAAATCTACTCTCTTCCCTTCTGGCTGGATCGGACAGTCTGGCATACAGACTTTCTTGTTCACTTTGGAGCTTGGCTTATGTCGCAAAACACTGGAGCTCTGTGAAGGCTCAGAAATGGTACAAGCTAAAACTCACCCTGTGCCAGGAGCCTGAGTGTCTCCATATGTGTGAGGGGAAATGTGGGTATCAGATTGGTTGGGAAAAACAAACAAACAAAACCATTTACTCTCTTCTAAAAACACAGAATTTTGAGCCAGCACTCAGGAGGCAGAGGCAAGTGAATCTCTGAGTTCGAGTCTAGCCTGATCTCCAGAGTGAATTCCAGGATAGCCAGAACTACACAGAGAAACCCTGTCTTGAAACACTGCCGCCCCCCAAAACCCACACACACACACACACACACACACACACACAGGTATTTTTAATGACATGATCTTCTCACTGCTACGGATGGTCCTGCCTATCTTAGTACACCAACAGATCCTCAAGTTTGAAAATCAAGCTGTATTCCCATTAAACCCACATGGGAAGATAATTCTGAAGTATTAAACAGACAGACGACAGACATAATATAGTAACTGAAATTTCTAAAACAATTTCCTCTCTGGCACACGTATGAATGCATAGGACAGATGTCTGTTTAACTGGACAGGGAACTCAGTGAACCAGACGTGTGCCATGCTCCTGAGTTAGTGCTGGCATAAAACCTCCAAAGACTATAGAGATTTATCCTAACGGTCAAGGGTTTCCACCTGAGGAAAGAGCTTTGTGTGAAGAATTTTATCTTTTGTTGTAACTATTTTAAGCATAGCTATGTTATAGGAGAAGCTCTCAAAGTATTATATACATATAAATATACAGTATTATAGTCAGATGACAGCTCTTTCTCTGCTTAAAACGTCCCTTCTCTCTTTAAAACAACAATGGCATACAATTTGCTTTATATATTATCATGATACATATGCACCTTTTCCATATTTCCTTTTGCATGTGTATGCGTATTTATGTGTTTGGGGCATGTACACACGTGTAGATACATACATAGGGGGATCAGAGAGAGATCACAGCCATCTTTCCTCAAATGGATTCCTCCTTTTGTTCGAGATGGGGACTCTTATTGACCTGCAGGTTCACCTACTGAGCTAGGTGGGCTGGCCCAAGAGCCACAGAGGGATGCACCTGTACCTGCCTCCAAGCGTCCGGTTTCTGGGCTAACAAGCCATGCTTGGGTTCTTTGTTTGTTTCTTTGGTAAGTTATAGGGATCTGAGCCCAGGTTGTCATTCCTGTAAGGAAAGCACTTTATGGACGGAGTCTTCTTGCCAGCCCTATTGTCTTCATATTTATGAGGCTAGAAATTGACCCATGAACTTCACCTAATTTGGCTGTAGAACCAGAATCAAGGCCTTGACGTAGCATACACAGATAAATGGACCTCTAACTGCATTTAAACAGAAGAATGGATGACTTTCTGAAGCTGATGGAAGGAAAAGATTAGTATGTGTGTACTCACATACATGCGAAAATAGTGAAATGGTTCTTTAAATAATTTAATTAAACCCATCTCTGAGCTCCTCCTGAAACTCAGAATTAACAATATCTATTAACAATCTCTCTTGTGGTAAAAACAGTTTCAGTTCCAGAGATTTCAACATAACCCAGTGTAAGCAGGGTACAGTCTTAGTTTTCTAGATTAATTAAAGCATGTTCTACTTGTAGAGCACGTAAGAAAGAGACAGCATGAAATTAGACATTACTCATCACTGAGAACAACCGTCGCGGCCTCTGAAAGTCTGGGCTAGTCTTTTCTTCTTCTGCAGGAAGGAAACCAGGTAGGTCTAGCATCAGAGATTTGAGCACACACTTTCAATATCTGATCTCTATCTGATAGGTTATCTGGCGGCCAATCAGAGGGATATATAACATCACTTACAATGGTCCTTATTATCAAGTCTTATCTCCCCCACATCTTGCTGCCCTGTATCCACATCCCAGAGAGAAGGGGCCAGACAACAAAGCCAAGTGAGGCCACTCTCTTTTGTAAAAGGCCATAGGCCTCTTCCAAGTCTTCTGCAATAATCAAATCAAAGAGAGAGAGAGAGAGAGAGAGAGAGAGAGAGAGAGAGAGAGAGAGAGAGAGAGGACATCTGGGTTTAATCTTGACCCTTCATAGAAGCTAAGTAAACAACACAATCCAAGCAAATTTACTAAGTTAAAAAATAACCTCAATAACAAAAACGCACAGGAAAGGAAAGTCACCATGCTAAACAGTTACAATTCCCTAAGTGTGAGCTCTGTGGGTGCGTCACATTTTCACCACCCTCTGGCTAATTATGGCTATCCCTGACTGCCAAGGAAGACATGGCCACAGGCTGCTTTCAGATGCTCTCAGAACATGGGAGGAATGCTTTTGTGCCGTCCTATCTGGACCTCTTTATCTGATGGCATTGGGTTATCACCCTCCCACAGGACTTTCCAGGCCTCCCCCAACTTCCCTCACTGGACAAGCTGAGAAATCCAACCTCCCTAATATCATCAGATCAAAGAACTAAAAATGTCTTTCATTCCCTAAGGAACCACGGCAAACAATCATGATTCTTAGACTATGTGCTCTGGACATGTTTTATCTACTATGCCAGGGTTCTGCTTTCATTTCTGTTGCTATGACAAAACAATATGACAAAGAGCAACTTAACTTATAGGAGGCAGGGGTTTATTCCAGTCCACAATTCCAGGTTATATTCCATTATTCAAGGCAGGACCTTCAAACAGCTAGTCACAACATATCCAGAGTCAAATGCAAGGGGAAATGAATACATGCAGGCTTGCTTTTTTTGCACTCAGCTTGATTTCAGGAGCTCAAGAGTCCCTGAATAGGGAATGGGACACCCACAGTGGGATAGGGCTTCTCATACCAGTTCACTTGATTAACATAATCCCCAATAGATAACCCCACAATGCAACACAATATGAACAGTCTCTCATTGAGACTTTCTTCCCATGTGATTCTAGGGTTGTGATTAGTTGACAATTAGAGCTAACTTGCCAGGTTGATCAGTGAATTTCAAGTGAAAATGAATATACTGCAGAAAGAGCTACATGAGACTTGGTCAATCCCTTCACCAAAAAGCTGTAAACCCCCTTCTCTCTTTAAAACAACAATGGAACAGATTGTTACAAAACTGATCATTTATCAAATTAAATTAGATTTCTCTATATGCCTCTCTCTCTCTCTCTCTCTCTCTCTCTCTCTCTCTCTCTCTCTCTCTCATTTACATATGTATGTATGTGCATGTGTGTGTGGGTGTGCATGTGTGTGTGGGTGTGCGCGTGCGCGTGTGCGTGTGCATGTGTGTGTGTGTGTGTGTGTGTGTGTGAAGGCCAAAGTCAAAATCAGGTGTCATCCTCAAGCACTATCCACTTCCTTATCTTTTGAGACAAGGTCTCTCACTGAATCTGGACTGTGACTGACTTCTCAGCAAGTTTCAGGGATCCACCTGCCTCCCCTTGGCCAGCAGTGGGTTGCAGGCATGAACCACTGCACCTGGCTTTTCATGTGGCTTTTCATGCTGGAGCCCTGAACTCTGGTTCTCACACCTATACTGTCAGTGTCTTACCAGCTGTATCCATCTCCACAGCCACAGGTAACTAAAGCCCGTAGCCTTTCAGTGATAAGTAGGATCTGTTGTCTAGATCCATTTGATCTGAGCTTATCCCAGGATAGCGCTTCCTGAACATCACTGTGTCTTCTACTGACTACAGAAATCAATGCCTCATATTAAACTAAGCATTTTCAAAACTACGCTTAAGTTTTTTTTAAAGAAGCTAGACAGCACAGTGGTCAGCCAAGGGGCTACAAGTTGACACTTCAGTGTTAAATTCATGGATAGGTGGAAGAGCGTGCAGGTTGAAGCAAAAATAACGCGGGGATTGAGATGAGTCACAAATTTCCTTGCACTTTCTGTTTTGCTGCTAAGAAAAAAACCAGGCACACTGATAACGTTGGCCAAGACTGAGCATTTTCTGAACTGTAGTATCAGCTAAGGAGTCTTGAGACTTCACATATAGTAATAAAGATTAATAGTTTGACAGGCAGAGAAAAGTTCTGATGAGGAGACAGCCACTGGAGATGTAACAAAGCAAGACACCAAGCTGAGAGTCCCCAAGAAGCAGGTGACACTGCCCAGGCAAGAAGGAATCAGCCCCCCCCCCCCAATTTTCCTTTTGCATTATTTCCCTCTAGACAATGAGAGTCTAAAAATGTGCCAGGCAAAAATAAGTGTTTTTGTTCTGGTGGGTGGTAATTGGTGATGATTATGTTTGTAAACACTTCCTATAGAAAAGAATACAAAAACCTTTTCATGTCATCTCTTTTACTGTGTGTACAGAATTTAAAGCAGGATACCGAAAGTGCTCCTGCCTGGATAGTAGCTGTGGTAACTTCTTATGACCACAGTAGAGATGTTCTCAGACAATACACAAAAGAGAAGCAAAAGCATATCTGATGAGAATTAGCCCTGCGTGCTTGCTGTGGTTCTCAACATTCTTAATGCTGTGGCTATGCTGAGGCCCTTTGATACAGTTCCTCATGTTGTGCAGACCTCCCCCAACCAAAAAAATTATCTTCATTACTACTTCATAACTGCTTTGCTACAAACTATTTCAAATTGTAAAGTAAATATCTATGTTTTTCTGATGGCCTCAGGTGACTCCTGTGATAGAGTCGTGACCCATAGGCTGAGAACCGCTGTAGGGAAGGCCAGACAACTTTTAGCTCCAATTTCTATTATTTAGAGTCCCTGTTCTTTCTGACCCAGCCACAGGGTCTCCACACTGTCTCTGAAGGCCAAAGTAAATGGGAAAGAATCGGAGTGGCTGCAGAAACATTTTTCTCTTAATGGGTCTTCATTTCATAGAGTAAAAGGGACTCTGGAGTGTGCCAAAATATGCAAAAAAAATACATCTATGTGTGATGAGATTAAAATCTCTGGCTTAAATACAGCTACAGTAAAAAAAAAAATCTCACTAAGGAACTAAAGGAACAAATTGCTTTCTTCTTCTTTTTATATTTATTTATTTCTATATGTACAAGTGCTTTGTCTGAATATATGTCTGTGTGCTACTCACATGCCTGGAACTCAGGAGGGCCAGAGGAGAGGGTGGGATCTCCTATGACTTGAATTACAGATGGCTGTGAACCACCTCTGGTGGAAATTGAACTTAGATCCTCTGGACGAGCAAGCCAGTACTCTTAACTGTGGAGCCATCTCTCCTCTCCCTCTCATCTTTTCATAGGGGAAATCACTCTGTGAGTCTTCCCACATAATTTTTCTTTTATTGAAAATTGTTTTTATTCCCTCCTGATTATTGTCCCCCCCCATATAACCCTCCCAGCTCCTCCTCCCTTCCCCTCCCATCTGGATCCACCCCCTTTCTGTCTCTTATTAGAAAATGAATAGGCTTCTATGGGATAATAATGAAATATAATAAAATAAGAAGACACAAATACAAGCTAACATATCAGAATCGGACAAAACAAACAGAAGGAAAAACCCCAAAGGAAGGTACAAGAGACAGAGACCCACTCGTTGGTACACACTGGACCCATCAAAACACTAGACTCAAAGCCATAATACATATACAAAGAACCTTCAGGGTAAAATGAAAGTAGAATATATATATATATTCTACATATATTCTACTATTATATATTTTATTAATATAAAATATTATGATTTTACATATAAAAATATGATAAAACATTTCTTAAAGAAGAAAAACTGGAAGAGCCCTCTCATTATGAGGCAAGGGATCTTAAAGATACCATAGTGTTCATTCTGAGACAAGGGATCTTAAAGATGCCATAGTGTTTACTTTCTGTTGGCCATCTACTGCTGAGCATGTGGCCTACCATGAAGAAGAGCTTGTTTCCCCAGTAAGACTTTCTTGGAAGAAACTAAATATTCATTTGCAAGTGGTTATCAATAAGAAATTGCTTCTGAATTAGGGATAAGGGCATCTATTTCTCTTTTCAGCTCTGGGGCCCCATCTGGTCTAGACTGAACCAGCAGTCCCTGTGCCTGCTGCCTCCGGCTCTGTGAGTTCATATGCATAGATCCTGTTGACTCTTCCCATATATTACGTTGTCTTTTATTGATGAAGGTTTAAATTTGGGTAATTTGGGGAGACAGATCACCTTCCAAATCTCAGATGACACCCCAGATACGTGGAAACGAGAATAATACCATTACTTTGGCGTTGTCTGGAGTGAGGACGTCTTGCTCAGCAAATGAGGACAGGGTATGTGCTAATGACACACTTCAAGATAGGTAAAGCCATTCCTGTTGAAAGTAGGACTATCGATAGAAATTCACCAGGGAGCTACCTGCCGACAGTATAAAGAAAAGGAGCATTTGATGCCCGTTTCTAGAGAATAGCAGTCGAGGGTGGTGACAGGGGTCAGTTCCACGAACAGAAAAAGATGTATGTAGATAGAATCCCAGTTTCATTAAAGAAATTGAAGCTCGCTGATCGGGATTTCAACCTTAAGCATGAGATGAGTGCACTTTATAAATAACGGAGGGAAAGGGGACTGACAACGAGGCTGGGGCTGACGATGAGAAATGATGTTGAGACACGTAGTAGGGAAAACAGAAACAAGACTATCCATGACAGCCCTGTAGGAGATGGCGGAGGCGGGGGGAGATGGGGAGTAGGGTAAGATGTCAAAGGATGAAGACATCAGGTGGGAGGTGGTTCTGTGGTTAGCTAAGGAGAGAATAAAGAGGTTCAAACTGAAGGCTCAAGGCATACCCACCTTCATAGAAAGGATAGCAAGTCATTCCCTGCAGCTTCCGAGTCGTTACATTCAGCAATGCCTCCTATGAGACCCTTCCTTGGGTAGAAGTTCAACTGTGGCGGATACATTTGTAGACTTCAGGCTAAAATATGAAGTCTGGCAATAAAATGATTACATGTGGGGCTGTAGAGACTGCTTGGCCACTAGGAGCACTTTGCTGTTCTTATAAAGGATACAGGATTGGTTCTCAGCACGCACACAACAGCTCAGTCCCAGGGGATCCGAGCCCTCTCCTGTTCTCCATGTAAGGATATGCTTACAGACATGCAGGCAAGATGCTCATGTACATAAAACATAAATAAATAAATCTTTTAAAACTATGATATGGGCTGGTGAGATGGCTCAGTGGGTAAGAGCACCCGACTGCTCTTCCGAAGGTCCGGAGTTCAAATCCCAGCAACCACATGGTGGCTCATAACCATCCGTAACAAAATCTGGTGCCCTCTTCTGGAGTGTCTGAAGACAGCTACAGTGTACTGTACTTACATATAATAAATAAATAAATCTTTAAAAAAAAAAAACAAAACAACAACAAAAAAAAAACTATGATATGCTTGCCAGAAGTAAGAAGTGATGTCAGCATCTTTTCTCTATCTATACAAGACTCCATATAACTTCTCACTTCCATTCACAGAAGGGCTGGGAGCTAAGGAGGCAGGATGCAGAGATGTCTGGATAACTCTGGTGCCAGAAAATTAAAGTCCTTCACTTCACTTGCCTGAAAAGTGCACAGTAGTTAGGGGCCATTTTCACCTCTGTATCTTGGGTGCTGTATTTTGCATAATGACTAAATTCAGCTTTATGGTATTACGAGTGGTAGTGATTCTGTTGAGCTGCATTTGTGTGTTGTAAACAGTGTGCTAGCAGGTCCTGACACAGGCACAGAGGACTTAGTCTGAGGAAAAGAAGATGAAGTTTCAGATCCTAGCAGTGTTTCCCTTCAGCTCCACCCTGAGGTTAGGCACTGATGACTGGAGGCTCTGTGCTTCTGGGTTTAGTAGTCTGAACACTTGAGGGAAAGAGTTGGGGACCTGATGGGAAATCAGTCCTCAATAATGCAAGTTTTTAAGTCACTAACATTACCATGGATGGGCTACCATGATCTTGGAGTCTTACTTAGCTGTTGACGTGATTATAAAACTAATTATCAAAAAAGTATAAAAGTATATTTCTTAAAGAAAAATTTACATCAGAAAGAAAATATGTTAAAAGATGGCCAGGTTTATTTATCATAGTGAACACAGTTGAAATCAAAACAAAAGCATTACATTATAAGATGGAATGCTATTCAATATTCAGTTACTTAATGAGAATATAAATTTATATTTATGGATGCATGAAGTTGTGTATAAGTGTTGCTTTCTACAAATGCCCAGACTATAAAGTAGGGTTCATACCATACATTAATTTTACATATAAACATTAGAGACAATATTCAACAAAATATATCCACCTGTCTTTGCATCTAGTCACATTGTGGTGGGGATGGGGGATTTATCGCTTTTTTATGTTATTATTTTCTATGTTGATTAGCTCTTAAGAAGATTGAGTTAGAAGAACTGTTTGTGTGTTTTTTAACAGATTCATTTTCCCTCTTAAATCACAAAGGACAGCAAAGTGGCATTGCAGAGTACTGGTTGTCCTTGAAGCAGAGGGTGTGGCTATGTTCCGCACCAATAATCTGACCCACATCAGGAGCTATTTTGGATAACAGGAAATAGTTATATTTATCAAACATCTAAAGGCTCACTTTAGTGAGTGGCTGGATACAAAGTGGCTTTGCTGAGAATCACATTCAGGGTCTTTAGTAGCAACTTAGGCAGGGTCAGTGTTTCCACTCAGAAGCTCTGGTTTCGAGAATCAACAGTTAAGTCACTTAAAACCAGTTTCTCATTAAAACTCTGAAGATAGCCTTCCAGGAAGGAGGAAAGCCACCTACCGTGTACACTGTGAAACATAGAAACAATTTTCCTTTTCTGAGTACAGATTCTCAAATTTATTTTCATAGCTATGATTAAGGATTGGCACTTTCATAAGCTTTAAAAGATCATTCCCCTCAAATATATATTGTATAATAATATTTATTACTGTGCTATCTTGTTTGAAATTGAATGAGCAAGGCATGTTACTTAGTAGCTCACATCTTCCCAAGTCAAAAGGTAAATATTATAAGTAATGCTTACTAACTGTTATTCTCAAAGGCTGTACACATGGACTAAAAGCCAGCATTCCCCTGCATAATAAAAACTAGGCTAACATTACAAATCTGTAGTATAAATATCTCACTGTTGTGCCACAGGGAAGGAAGGGAGCAGCCTTCCTCCTCCACACTCACAGTCTATGGCTTGGCAGGGCTTGGGGGGAACAAGTCAGCTTGGTGCCTTCAACCCTGTGGCCATCTGCTGTGTAACAGAGAAGCAACTCATTGGCAGTTCTGTCAGACTGTGGCCTAATTCCTAAAACCTGGCATGAGAGTTAAAATAGGAAGAGCCAGGACCTACACAGGAGATCAGCCCAGCCCAGGGTAGAGAAACATTGAACCCAGAAGGATCTTGGACCAGCTTCCAGAAGTCCTCTGACTCTTGCATATAACACCTTTGGGGGAGACTTCTCAAAAGCAAAATTGCGGTTGCAATCTCCCCAGTAGCCAAGGTCCTGAGGGGCCAGGACACAGCTAACAGAGTCAGAGTTAGAGCCCCAGAATTGGACGGGATCACAAACACTGAGGCTTCTCCTTATGTGCCGTAAAGCAGGGAAACTGTTAGACACCCTCACATAGCTGCATTTTGTAAGCCAAGATCACACAGGCAGAAAGAAATGAATCAGACACGGAGCAAAGCTTTCCGGGGGAGAGGTGCTTAAACTCTAGGCAATAGTTAATAGCTAGTTCAAGGGGCAAAGAGAATCAATGGGAGCTTTAAAGAAACTTCTCATTTTGCATAGACCTACTGAAGGTTGTAATTATAAACTGATATACATTAAAGATTTGAGCTCTTCATTCTCTGCCTCATAATCTTTTTTAAAAAGATATTTATTTATTTATTTATTTATTTATTTATTTATTTATTTATTTATGTGCACTGTAGTTGCCTTCAGACATACCAGAAGAGGGCATCAGATCTCATTACAGAAGGTTGTGAGCCACCATGTGGTTGCTGGGATTTGAACTCAGGACCTCTGGAGGAGCAGTCAGTGCTCTCAAATGCTGAGCTCTCTCTCCAGCCAATCCCTCCCCCCCCCACCCCGCTTTTTCTGTCTCATAATCTTGATCTGCCTCACCTCTACCTCTATCTACTTCTGGTAACTTTTAAGGGCACATAGTTAAGGAGATGAGCTGGCTAATCTCAGTTAGTGTTCAGGAGACTGGAGAGATGGGTCAACAGATAAAGACACCTGCCTCCAAGGTTGACCACCAGAGTTCAGTCCCCAGGATCCATGGGGTGGGAAGAAAGAAGTTACCCCTAAAAGTTGTCCTCTAACTTCAACATGTATGCTGTGGTATATGCTTTTGCACGCACGCACGCACGCGCGCACACACACACACACACACACACACACACACACAATATAAATATATATTTAGGAAACATTTGCCACCATTTGCAAATTGAAAAAGACACTAGGTGTGGCTGAATTCTGGTAAAGGTCTGTAATCTCAGCGCTGGCAAGGCTGAAGCAGAGAAATCATGAGTTCAAGGCTAGCTTGGTTGAGCTGTATTGAAAAAAAAAAGTTAATGAAACAAATAAACAAACCATGTCCAGTGAACAGATACTTATAAAGGTACTGGCTGTGTCCTAACCTATCTGTGATATGTCCTAATTGCTAGTTACATGGAGGTTGCTTGGCTTCCAAAGGCCCCTGTGTTTAAAGGTTTTGGTCTCAGGTAGCATCACTGGGAGAGATGTTGATCTCATAGAACCTTTGGAAGGTTTCTATGATATGAGAGTGCGTCCTCTGTAGGAGCCTAGTCAGTCCCATTTCTCTTTGCTGTCTGGTCATGGCGTAATCGTATGTGCCACTAGCTTCCTCAGAGTCCCAAAGTAATGGAGCTACTTGATCTTGTCATGGAATCTCCCAAACTGTGAGCCCAAATAAACGTTTCCTCTCTAAAATGTTATTATTCCAGGTATTTCTATGTCGTGACGGAAAATTTGTACGAAGGCTAAAGATCATAACTTCACATAAATGAAGCACACACTACCAGTCTTGCTTTTTCAACTGTATAATCAGCACAAATGTATTGGGAGGCAGGAAGAGGACTTGCTCACTTACCATCATGTTTAATCTGTTTGACCTAAATGTGTTGGTAGGAAACTGGATATTAAAATAATTAACATTCAAAAGCTAAACAGGATGTTTTTCTTAAAGAGAAGTATGTAATTATGATCATTGGCAGTTTTGTAACTATAGAAACAGACCATCTAGGTTCCAGCTTTATTTTGCCTTAACTGAATGCATGGTTTTACAGTCTCAGAAACCTAAACTATGTGTCTTTACAACATGAGAGTTACACAAGCTACTCTTTTTTTTTTCCCATTTTACCAATTTTTAATTAGATATTTTCTTTATTTACATTTCAAACACTATTTTGAAAGTTCCCTTTAGCCACCTTCCACTCTGCTCCCTTACCCACCCACTCCCACTTCTTGGCCCTGGCCTTCCCCTGTACTGGGGCATATAGAGTTTGCAAGACCTAGAGGCCTCTCTTCCCAATGATGGCCAACTAGGTCATCTTTTGATACATATGCAGCTAGAGAAATGAGCTCTGGGGATACTGGTTAGTTCATATTGTTGTTCCACCTATAGGGTTGCAGACCCCTTCAGTTCCTTAGGTACTTTCTCTAGCTCCTCCATTGGGGACCCTGTGTTCCATCCAATAGCTGACTGTGAGCATCTACTTCTGTGTTTGCCAGGCACTGGCATAGCCTCACATGAGACAGCTATATCAGGGTCCTTTCAGCAAAATCTTGCTGGCATATGCAATAGTTCTGGGTTTGGTGGGTGATTATGGGATGGATCCCTGGGTGGGGTAGTCTCTGGATGGTCCATCCTTTCATCTTAGCTCCAAACTTTGTCTCTGTAACTCCTTCCGTGGGTATTTTGTTCCCTATTCTAAGGAGGAATAAAGTATCCACATGTTGGTCTTCCTTCTTCTTGATTTTCTTGTGTTTTGCAAATTGTATCTTGGGTATTCTAGGTTTCTGGGCTAATATCCACTTATCAGTGAGTGCACATCAAGTGACTTCTTTTGTGGTTGGGTTACCTCACTCAGGATGATATTCTCCAGATACCTAACCTCTCCAAATTATGAAATTGAACACCCCTCAAAACAACTGCATATCGATGGTGGCCTCCAGTGAATTTTAAAAATAAAATGCCCATTATATTTATAATCAGGCTAAATGCTCAAAGTTTGGTTTTTAATATAAGGGCTCAACCTCTAACATCTGCCTCACTCTTGACTCAAATCTGTAAGCTCCAATGACTCCCTCCCCAGCCTCCTGAGTAGCTATGACCACAGGAATTATGTCTCATTTCAAATATGTATAGTACTAAAAAGGGTATGATGTAGTTACTTCCACCATCATAAGCCCATGAAGAAGTCTACAAGGCACTAAGGAATGCTTCTATGAAGACTGTGACCCCCAAATGTACATGGAGGACGATGCCCTTTAATACATTGGTTAACCAATTCACTTTCCTAGAAATCAGTTATTTCATCTCAAACATAAAAACACTAAACCATGAACCCTGAGATTCCATTTAAAAGCACAAAATAAAAGGAGAAGAAAATATGTAAAGTTTGAAAACATGCCAAACTGTCACTCCTTCTTGTTTGAATAGGATCACAGGTTTAACAGTTATTTTAAAAAGATGTCATCACGCAATTAGGATGCAAGTATTTCATAGAATAAACTCATCAAATCAAGCAGGTGTTAAGGGGCATGTGTTGCAGTCTGAAAACTCCATGCTTCCTGTTGAGCAGGAACCCTCAATCATGATGCAAAAGAATCAGCCACAGTACTGGGTCTTGGTTCAGAGTAATTCCAGGGTATTTATCTCCTTAATACTGTGCGAGAAGTACAAACTTGCCAAAGGTCCCACAACTAAATATTTTCTTGCCTTTTGATTTGAAAATTCAAGCGTCATGTACTCCATAGGATTTTTTTTCACAGCCTTGCTAAATGAGAGAAAGTCAGAAAAAGAAGCAAGATGTACCTCAATAGCCTCAAGATGGTCTGGAACAGATTATGTAGCTGAAGATGACTTTTAGCTCTGATTTCTGATTTCTCCTGCTCCTACTTCCTGAGTGCTGAGATTAGTGGCATTGGCTACCTTGCTCAGTTTATGTAATGCCAGGGACCAAGCCCAGGGCTTCCTTCATGCTGGGCCAGGACTCTATCAACTGAGCTACATCCTCTACCCAATGTATCCTTTTAATATCTAACTGTTACAAAATATTACTAATTTTAGCAACTAATAAAAGGGATATAATTAGTCTATATATGTCTCAAAATAAAAATAATGCTGCTTTATAATAATTTGTCATGGTCATTGAATATAACCTAAATATTTTGTGTATTAAACAATATAAACAATAATATTTAATTTTATTTTTGTTTCTGAAAAAAAAGACAATGATAATTTTCAACTGACTATGCGATCCTGAATTTACTTTTATGTTAGGTCATTTTATACAAAGAAAGATAAGGCCTTCAATAATTCCAGGGATTGTTTAACCCTTGGTGAGTTTGGCTCACCTTACTCAAGAATAAGTTGTGAGCTCAGCCGTGAGCTGAGACGAAGCTAAGAGACAGTCCCTCTGTTTCCAACTTCTGTACAAAACCAACTAATGTTGCACTTTTGAAATATCTAGATCTAAGCAGCTCTTTATAGTTCATCTCTCCTCCTCAATTTTTTAACACTTTGTTTTGGGTGGCCTAAAATCTCCAGGATCACATGTCCTACAGAGCATCATCTCCCAGGGCTAACTTCACTGGTAGACAAGCTGAGTTCCACAACAGTAACCTGCATCCGTGCACCTCACACAAACTTGTGCTATACTACATATGAAGTTGGTCTTAGCAATTGAACAGAGAAGGTCCATATTTGCCTTTTTCTTCCAGGCCAGCAGTTCTCAACCTACCCCACAGTGACTGCATATAAAGTACATATCATATATTTACATTATATCATATATTTACATTATGATTCATAACACTAGCAAAATTACTGTTATGAAATAGCAACAAAAATAATTCTATGGATGTGGGTCAACTTAACATGAAGAATGGTATTAAAGGGTCACAACATTAGGAATGTTGAGAACTATTGGTCTAGACCCTGACAATTACATCACTAGACTTGTCTGCCATCTTTGAAGACCCCAAGGTCACTAGCAACTATGTAACCTCGAAGCAGTGCACACTAGTGTAAGGATATCTTCTTTTCTTATTTTCTCAGACATTGGAACCTGGCTGATAGCTGTTGATACACTGGCTTACCTCTTATATATATTAGAGACAGGGTTTCTCTGTATAGCCCTGGCTGTCCTGGACCTAACTCTGTAGACCAAGCTGGCCTTGAACTCAGAAATCCGCCTGCCTCTGCCTCCCGAGTGCTGGGATTAAAGGCGTGCGCCACCACTGCCTGGCTCAAGCCATAATTTTTAAGTTCACTTCCTTTCTAAGTAACCAGGATATCGTATGTAGAAGTAGGAAGGTGTGCTTTATAAGAGCAAGACATTTTCAGGAAGCTAGATCAGATAATCACCACATTTCAAGACAAAATTAGTTACAACAATAATAAAGAAAAAGAAAAAAAAAACAAAAAAATGAATAATCCTCAACTCTGAATAAAAACACACGAACAAGAAAATAATTTAGATAGTTTTTCCACTTTCTAAATTTGTACAGTTATTCCTAGCCATTTTTGTGGAAATGTATTGACTCATTCATCATCAAATCCAGATTTACCTTTCATCATACCTATCACTATTAACCAGTTCTAGTCTTCTCACTGCTGGGCTTGATGTGCCTGAAGCATGGGTGCTCTGAGCTATGTGCCCAAAGCATAGGTTCTCTGAGCTGCTTTATGGCTGTATTGAAAAGATCTGAGCTCAACAGATATCTATGAAATATTTGTTTTCAATTCAATTCAGTTCAATTCAAGCCCTCAATAAACAGTGTATTTGTGGTCAAAATTGACCTGAAAAGCTGAACCATCTACTCTGGAGTTTCTAGAATTCTAAACAAACATAGATAAAGGAGCAAGGCCACGCAGACGAGTGTATCTGATGCTTTAGTGTAGAAGTTGTTTAAAGTAGAGCATTAAAAGAGAATGTCTTATTCTGACTGGCTATATTTACATTTCCTAGAGGGATGTTTGAGTTGAGCCTTGAAGCTCGGGAAAGAATGATTGGGAAGGAGAATGATGCGATTGATGCGATAAGACAAGTGAGTTTTGAGGCTAGGAAGGACCTAGAACTGAAGCAACATAGTACACAGCGATGAACAAACATGCAGCTAGGTGATGAGTAGGACCAGATGATGAAGATCTGCTTTATCATGATAAGCAGACCTTGGGGCTTACAGTGAACTGGTCCAGGCTTTTAATAACAAATGGAACAGAATAGAATTGAGCTGAGAAATATCTATTGTTACAGCATCCAGGGCAGAACCTAGCCAAGCTCCCTGGGTCTGGTAAGACTGTCCAAGTTCCACTTTTGTACCGACTCTCCAAGCAGTGTGTGTCCATCTCACTCGAGTCTGAGTCAAATGCGATCCTATGGGAGAAGTCTAGAAAACTCAGAGGATCTGGAGACTGCCTGCCTGCAAATGTGAGACTGGAGAAATTCTTAACAAGTAAATGCTGTGGCGGCTCACAACGTGTGAGAGCATACACAGCCACGAACAACACCAGCATCAGAAACAACTGAGATACAGGCTGTAGGATTCTTCCCAAGTCAAGAATCAAGCACAGCAAGAAACAATAAGAGGGGCTTCACCGTCATGTGAACAACGTTGGTGAGTCCTGTGATGTGAAAGGAAGCAAGTGAATGTGGGTGACTACAGAATTCAAGGTAAATACTCTTTTTAACGTGGGTGGAGACCAGTGTTTACTAAACATGAAAGATTAATATCAGAAGAGGAAGGAATTGTTTTTAATCCAAGAGGTCACTGTGAACAATAGGGAAAGAAAAAAAAAAGCACACACACACACACACACACACACACACACACACGTTATGATAGAACCCACTTTTAAAATAGTTAGGCAAACTTCACTACACCCAAATACTCTCATGCATAGACCAAGGCCATACATAGATCATCAGGTGAAGAATATGCCTCAGATGTCAGCAACTTCTTTTATGTTTCTATTTGTTTATTTGAGAAAACAAAACCACAGTGTTGGCCTAGCTACAGCCTTTTTCTGTCTATATTTCTACCATAATTTCTCAACTATTTAAAATAAAATAGTGCATGTTTAATTAAATACCTACAAATAGTATTTGCTTAAACTATGAGTTATCATTCAAAGAATTGGGAAAAGATATTTTTTTGTATTTCGATGTGAATATGCACAGGAAAAAAAAGATGTTTAATTCTTCATCAACCCCAGTCTGAAAGAAAAAAAGCAGACAATACCCTGGCATAAGTTTTTATTGTTTTTAAGTTTCATAAAGCATACAAAGGATCTAACACAAGAAACTGAAGGTCTTTTTTCCTCTTTATAGCTAACTGATCCTCTATATTATATATTTTTTGAAAATCTAAAGTCTATGGTCACCTTTGGGGTCTTTGTCCATCATACAGAGGATAGCCCAAGGTTCAGATCAGACCCATGACAGGCAGGCTTGAAGTACTACCTCCACAGTGACTGATAGAGCTGTCCAGGCTGAGAACAGAGTTCTGTCCACTCAGTGACATTGCTTTGGGGGAGGGGAATTCCTGTAGTTCAGACAGTGTAGCAGATTCCAAAGGCACATGACTTCACATATTCTCTCCCTGTCTATAAAGCTGGCCCTGGAGGAGCTGAATAAACAATGATGGATTTTAAGAAAACAATGTCACCAGCTCCATATCAATATGTGAAAATAAGAAGGGCAAGAGAAGATTTATAAAAGGGGGTTGCATAAGGACAGACATAGGAGTAATGTGACAGTCCCATCCAGGTGTCTGAAAACCATCAACAGTAGCCCTGATCTCATGGGGAACCATGTTAGCTCCAGGCAGGAAACCAAACTCTATAAGGGCCGAAGACTGCCTAGTGATCGGTTAAGAGAAACTAGATCTTGGGTCCCAATTCTACTTTAGCACTAAAGTGCAGAATTACATTTAATAAGCGCTTAAGGAATTTCTCTTACTCAACAACTTCTGAGAACCTTGAAACTCCTTGCTGCTTTGGGCCAAGCAATTCTTTGTTTTTTTCCAGAAATATATAGCTATTTAGGCTCATGAACATGTACCTACTTGGGCCTATGTGTGAAACACACACAGACTTCTATGTAGTGAATTGACAGAAAGGGACAGACATAAACATGAGTGACATTAAGCACCATCAGTTACTTCCTCTCTGACACATCCCCTTGGCTTCCCTACCTCCCATCTTTTGTCTTCTTTCAACACTGGCTGTGGCGTTTCCCATGCCACGTAGTCTCCCATGTGGAACCCTTGTCCTCTACCTCCAAAATCGTAAATGTGCTACTATTGAATCATCTTTTCTTTCCCACCTAGTCACATTCCCTGGATATCAGTGAACTCCATATTTTTAATATCTCTCTCTCTCTCTCTCTCTCTCTCTCTCTCTCTCTCTCTCTCTCCAAGCATTTTCTCTCTGTGTCTTTGACAACGCATAGTCATGTGTACTCAGCTCCTTCCTGGGAAGTATGGGAGGTCTCTGAACTATAAGATGTCCAAAATGAGCTTCCAGAACGAAAAATAAAAGTCAGCGAACCCACCTTCCATCCCCGCTCCTAAAGTACCTTCTACTGCATTGCCAAAGTCATCAGTTATTCTGCCCATACGTTCAAAATTGCAAAGTAATGAACAGTACTGCTACCATGGTGCTTTTCTGTGCTGGAAGAGCTAAGAGCAAGGAGTAAGAATTTCTTATCATATTGATGATAAGACACATTTGTGTGTAAGCTGGGCTTTGAAGGTAACCAAGGTTCTGGAGCTCTGAGCTGAACTCATATCCGGTGCTGCAGAGTCAGCACACCTTCAGGGCATGACTGAAGCATAGGATGTCTAAGGGACTAAAAACAACAGGTTGCTGAATGTGTTAAAACAGGGAGAACAAGCAGTTGGCTAAGACTTCAGTAGGGAGGTTAAGGGGATGTTTTTGTTGTGGGTAACAAGCTTAACATAGTCTATTGACAACAATTCATATAAAGGCATAAGATACATTTGGGACGTGGTATTCTATAGGCCAAGGACACTGAAAACATTTAAACTATCTCAAGTGTGATAAAGTATATCCATACCCTGTATAAGATCTGTTTACACACAAATAAATTATGATTTGATTTGATTTGATTTCTATTTGACTAGTCACCATAACAACGCTTGGAATTAAACTCTTTTTTCCTATTTGATATTCCATGTTCAGTAGATCAGTAGAGACCTTGAAGGCCTATGACCTTCATATAGCAGTTTAGATCAAATAGTTCTATAAGAGGAAAGACTGAAGGACAGAGCATTATGTAAATATAGACACTTAAGTACTTATGAAAGTAATGTGGACCAACAAATATGCTCACCCAACATCATAGTCCCCCAAACAACCCACACACCTAAATGGCAACAAAATATAATTACTCTTTTGAGAAAGATGTGTTTTTATTTTTATGTTCAAGACATTCTTATAATTGAAAACTAGTTCTGACTTTTGAAAAGGGGTAGATAAATTGGTATCCAATTTAAATGGTTTCTTTCTGTGCTTTTAAACACCTTAACCTATTTTATCTTAAGTTCACCATTTAAGATGTCACCAGCCATTGCTTTTGTTATCAAATACCCATTTAACTATGACTTTACAAAACACAGAGGAATGACTCAAGTCTGTTTCAGTTTGAGATATTGCCACACAACACTCATGTAGGAAAAGACACACAGTCTTAAGTAGACTTCCAGTCTACAGACTATAATTTGTGTTTGGGTATTGCTTTGTAATCAGTTGTATAAGATGGTACATTAAGTCAGAGCAATAAAGGGTACAATTTAATATCTGAAGGAATTATAAAAGAATTAGAAGTGTCGCAGGGTGCCAAGCTCCTTAGGGCCTATATTATGCTCACATTTCCTTGTTTTAAATAGCAAGAAAGGAAGATTTTCCTTTTATTATTTTATTCTACTTTTCAGTCAATTGTTTTGTTAGTTTGATGCATTGTTTCAGTGGCATTAGAAAACAAAAACAAAGATTTAAATTACTCACAATTTTTTATTTAATTTTTTTTCAAGATAGGGTTTCTCTCTGCAGACCAGGTTGGCCTTAAACTCAGAGATCGCCTGCCTCTGCCTAACAACTACTGGGACTCTGTGAGCCACAACTACTCAGCTACTCATAAAAAAAACTTTGAAGGAAGAAAAAGCCATGATGATTACATACTAACCAATTAGCAGATACCATTGACACATCTACAGGGGTAGATAAAATCCTACCCTTTTACTCCTCTTTGAAACTATTCATAGAGTTTACATACCAAATGTTGATCATGAAAAGGATTATACAACTTTTTGAAAAATTTTTTTTTCCAGACATGGTCTAATTTTCTAGCCTAGCTCATCTGGAACTCTCAATCCTCCTGCCTCAGCCTCCTGAATGCTGGCTTACAGGTGCCACCAGTGCTGGCTTAACACTACACACTTTTGAAGCCACTTTCTCTATGTGAATCACATGCAGATGCCCATCTGTTTTGGTAATTAGCACTTGGTTCATGAGATTACAGAATTATGCCATCCCATCAGTGACATAGTCATCTAGAAATCCATAAATTTTTACATTTTCAAATAAAAGAGAAGTAACTTGGAAAAGTCAGCATATATTCTAAGTAAATGTGACTGAGAAGCACTATGGAAAGATCTTTAAAATATAGTCACTGCCTGTAAAAATATTTGTAAACAGAAGTGTTGAGCGTTTTTTAAGTCTACCCAAAGTAAGCCCAGGAATCTCTATTGTGTGTGTCTCCTCAGCATTCAAAATATATACAGACATATATACTATATACACTGATGCCTTGCGTTTACAGTGTTTAGACAGCTATATTGTATAACATCTTCCCATGCTTTCCTTTAAGCTTACATTGAAGTTGATTAGCTACGTCAATAGAACATTTATTTTCTGAAGAGCAAATGAACTCGGCAGCACAGTATGACTGCTCATTCATCATTCAGGATTGCAGCCTAAAACATTATGCTCAGACAAGCACAAATATTGGCAAAGGTGAAAGACTGAACTGCTACAGTCGCAGCAGAATTATGTCACAGTCTGTCTGCACACTTGAATCCGGAGAGCTGGGACTACAGATGAGGAGAGAAAATAGTCAACAATGAAGCTGCAGATAAAATAAGCCAGATAGTAAAGTCAGCTAAATGTTGTTGAAAGGAACCTCTTTATTAGTTATTCATCGTTCTCGATGCAAATGAAATCTGGTAGGAGGGATAAAAGAAAATGTGTGTTTTCTACCTAAGCAATGAAAATGGAAGTTCTAGGAAATGTTCTCATGGATTTTTTTTTTTTTTTAACTTTGAAAAATAACAAATCTGGCTCGACTTAAATGAGTACAAATTCATCTCTCCTCAAATGAATCCTTTTGCTTGTCTTAATTTTCTGCCCACTAATGCCAGTCCTCTGTTTGTGAATCTTGGTCATGTGTCATCGGGTTCCTAGGAGGGAACAAGGTTTCCAAATGCCCCTGACAAATAACCGTTCTCTTTTGCCAGAAGGACTAACCCCTGGGGATGCAAAGCATCTTAAAGACATGGAATGAGAACAGAAAATGAGCTTTGGTGGCTGAATCAGCAGAATTAACCCAGCAGATCAATGTGGGAGCAGACACCCAGGGCGATGACTTTCACTGTCTGCCTTCTCTTTCTTCCACTGATGCCGCTAGAGGTGACATTGTGCAGCAGATCTATTACCCCTGCTCATCAATCAGCTATAGATGCAGGATGATTTTTGCTTACCAATGTTCTCTTCCCAAATATCAGTGTTCAGCAACATTCTAACTTTGTTAGATACCCTTCTGACTTCCTATAATGTTGACATAAAGGAAGAATAACTTATACAAGTATAGTTGCCAATTATACAATAAAATCACCAGCTTTATGTGGCACTGAATGCATACAACCATTAAGGATCCTCTAAGAATCTTAACAATCAGAAAAACAAACATGACACATTATTCTTCCGTGACTATCTGAATTCACCATACCACCCCTCTTATAGATTATATCACAAATTCCATTTAATATATTGTATCCTTGAACTTCACAACATAGCCCTGAAGGGGGTGTGGTCCAGGAGTTGGGGACTGGTCTGTGTTTTGCAAATGGGACCAGGTAAATTCGTAGACATCAAGCAGGTATGGAGTGGAGATGGGGCCTCAGCTCTCTCTCCCCCACCTCTTTCTCAAGAAAAACCATTTATTAAAAAATAACAAAACAACTTCAAAGCATAAATACCTTTCAGTCTTGCTCACCCTCAATCAAAGCCTCTGTAATTAGAACTGCCATTCACCAAGGACAAGATAAAGAAGCTGAAGTAGGACTGTATTCTGAGCCTGCAGGAGTCCCTTCAAATCTTTCCACATCGGACTCTTACGGCCAACATTGAGCTTATCTAGAGAATTTCACCTTTAACAAGTTCATAGGCAAGTCCTCCATGACCAAAATAACATTTTGCACATTTTGTTAGGGATCTTATAGGTTTCCTTTCCATCATTTATAAATTCAGCCACTGGGGCATGATATGATTCAACATTTTTCCCCCCCAGGGATACAGCAAAAGCATATAGTCAGATGTAACAGTCTCATCTATTCAGATCAAGATATATAACTTAAAGTCTGAGACCAGAGGTGCTGGACAAAACCAATCAGAATTTTTCAGTCTTTGGTGCAGGGGTGGGAAAGAGAGGAATCGGCGTCCTATTTTCAACACAGATCTGTTGTTTTATTGAATAAGCCAGAGAGAAGTCCAGCTAATACTGATGTCACAAATCAATACAGACTGATAAGCTCAAGGTAGGGGCCCCTGACTCTGCACATTCTCGGGGAATCTGGATATCTGATTACGCACCGAGTTCTTTGTATAGCACTGTCATGGTGACCCTATCAGGACAGTAGAGCAGACACGCAATCACAATGAGCTGTACCTTGTCACATGAAATATAGGATATCTCAAGACAATGTGGACTTATTAAAAATACTAAAACAGCAGGCAGCAGTCTATTACTTCTTTGCTATAACGCCATAGAGTTGAATGAAAGAGCAAGAAAATAGAAGGTATTCTGAGATAAAAACAATACTTTTAATTGATCATATTTTAAAAGTTCAATTCCGGCTCACCTTGTAGCCTCTGCATCACATTGGTGATGTCCCGATGGGACCGGGAAGATGCTCTGGAGGTTGCCATGGTCCCTCTTGTAGCATGGAACCAGTGCCAAGTGAAGTATCTCAGTGCAGGGGAATATTATGCTGCTTCAGATAACATACGCTGTCTTGTGTATACCCATGGAGTCTCAGACAAATCTCAGGCACTCATGGTGATCAGTGAGGAGACGCTGTAGTTCCTGTGAACTGTGTGCTCTCCTCCTTTTCTTCTTAAGTAGACTCAGGAACCTGAAAAGCAAAGCAAACCAAACCAAAACACAATGTGAAAAATATCTACCTTAGTGTAAAAGGAGAATGTCCCTCCTCCTCTCCTAGATCTGACTCACTGTCGAGGGATACACAACTAATATATAAGCAATTAATGTATATAGTATACATATACAACTCAGATATGAAACACTAGGCAAGTTAAAGCACTGATCCAGGTTTAGAATTCCTACGGTATCCATGGTGGGTAGAATGAGAGATGCCCTGCACAGGCTCTTGTAGTTAGCCCCTGACCCAGTTGGTGGTGCTATCTGGGAGGCTAAGGAACTTTAAAGAGGTGGAGTCTCACTGCAGGAAAAGCATTGTTCAGGATGGGCTTTGAGGGTTAATAGCTTCAGTACATTTTCTGGTCCCTCTCTCTCTGCTTCCTTGTGTGGACAGACTCTGTCCCCTATACCTGCCACCATGCCATCCCCACCTAAAAGAAGTTAGTAACATCTTGACATTGAGAAACTGAACTTCACTTCTTGATGTTTAGAAACCCTCTTACCTAGGCCATTTTCATTGCTTTACAAACGTTTTTCATAGTGCTTCATTGTATACTTTCCAAGGACAACATTATGGCCTAGCTCCTAATAACAATCTTATGAATAGACATAGTACAGACAGGGCTGGGGTAGAACGCTTCATTGGGCTTCACTGGTAGAGTACTTGTCTGTACATGAACACCCTTAGGGTCAATACCCAGAGGTGCATAACCCAGCCATAGTGGCTCAGGCCTGTAACCCCAGTGCTCAGGATAAAGAAGCAGGAGAGGAAACCATCCATGACCATCATTGCCTCTGTATTTCTCAATGTCAAGATTTCACTGTCTGACTTATTTCAGGCAACCTACTTTTTTATTTTATGACATGCTGTCGTTTCTTTTGCTGTGATGAAACGGAATGATTCAAAGGAACTTCGGGGGGGGAAAGACGATACTTATGTTAGTTTCTGGTTCCAGAGTCATAAGCTTGAATGCATCGTGATGGGGAAGGGAAGGCAGGGTGGCAGGTAGAGGGAACAGAGAGATCACATTCCATCCACACAAGGGAGCCGGGGGGGGGGGCAAGGTGGCTCTCAAGGCCAGCCTGGGATACATGGCATTATCTCAAAAGGTAAAACAAATAAGAAACCATATACGCATATACATTATTTCATTCTAAATACGATTTCCAAATATTCTCATTTAGAAGGTAAAGATGGACCTAAGTTAGTTCTTTGGTTTTTGCTGCTGTTGTTGTTGTTGTTGTTGTTGTTGTTGTTGTTGTTGTTGTTGTTGTTTTGTTTTTTCTCGAATCATTCTCATACTCTGGTCTGCCAGTTACAGCAGCTCTTGCATATGGGCTGGTGGAATGCTTTTCTCAGGAGATACAGGCTGCTATTAGGTAAAGGTATAGGACATGATGCATGCTTATATATAGTTATTTCTCCCCCGCCCCCACATCACTTGAAGATCCACATTTACAGAAAGATTCTAACATAAGTAATAAGGCTGGGATGGGGTGAGCTAATCAGATGGGACATTGTCTTTCTAAGCCTCTCTCAGCTCTCTGCTTTGCTGGTGCAATTGATCACCCTCATTTTGAGGGTGAAAGAGGTAGGCATGTAGTTAGTGAAACCCTGACATTGAGAAATGTACTGTGGACAAGGCTTTCCTAACCCTGGGGAAAGCAGAACAGAGTCCTGCTATGAACGAGATAATTAGAATGAAGAGTAATGCCTCCAGAGACAAATACTCAATGAAGGGATACACTGAGGCCTGTGTACAGCCAATCTTTATGGCAAGTCACTTTGCATCATCGGGAGATGATGCCAATGATGGAGAAGATAGGAATTTCATCTGGGAGACAAAGGACAATGGCCAAATTAAAGGTCTAAAGCAAGACAAACACGTGGGATGTCCCATTTGACTGAAGGAAAAAAAAAGTGGATTGCTTTTATTAATATGTGTTACACACCAAAAAAAAGGTGAATAAAGGGTTGGTTGCATAATCAAGCATAATGGCACATTGCTATTGATTTTAAGTGACATCATAAATACGTATACATATTGGTCTCAGGTTAGAATGCATCAATGTGAAGAAACTGGCCATATCTTCTGGAGACAACCATCTGTGAAAGGGTGGAAAACGTTGATCGTGTGTTCACCCATCAAAAGGGTGTGCTAAAGCAGAAGGCCTCCCTAACTGCTCACTTCAGTTCCGGTAACTGTGACCCACCAAGCAGTCTCAGGTGTTAGGCAGGCAGAAGCTACCGGAAGGGACATGTACAGGAAGTGGGACTCAGCACTTGGCATCTTGTGGGTAGGAAATATGCTATTCCGTGGGTGGAGCTTCAAGAGATGGGGACGGGGGAGAAATAACTATATATATAAGCATGCGTCATGACCTATACCTTTACCTGTATCTCATGAGAATAGCATTCCACCTGCCTACATACAAGAGCTACTCTAACTGGCAGACCAGTGTCTGAGAAACATTCAAGGGACCTCATAATAATTCACCCCCTGTAGTGTTAGAAAGTCCAGATCCTGAAATGCAAGAATATGGCTCGCTGATCTCCATCCATGTCGACTTACCTATCTAGAATCTGCCTACCATTCTGTATATATTGACATCACTTATACATAACACACAGTAGAGGTAAAGAAAAAAATTGGGCTGGAATATAGCTCAGTGCTAGGGCGCTTGACTAGCATCTGCAACCCCCCTCCCAGACACTGGGGAAAAAAATTAAAACAGAAATTTGTTGCAACCAAGGTACCTCACACCAGTCCATGGCCAGTCCTGGAATTCACAGATGGTTAAGACAGCCCCATACAATCTATCTGGAATCGCAGGAAATTCACTGTGTGAGCCCATGTCTCCTTGTTCAAACCCGTGCCTCAAAAAGACTAATCCTAGAATCCATTGCTCCCATGCCCCTCTCCACATTCAGCTACGATTTCTCTGCTTCTGCTCACATGTGCCTGGCTTTCCTGCCACTGTGGAGCTCACACATTCTGAAAGCCTGAGATCAGAGTTAAGACTACGAAGATTAATGTGGCGCAGATCCTATTTTTTTGAGGAGCATAGGACATAGTAAGAGAAGCAGTGTAGAAGAAATAATTTTTAAAGAAATTCCCAGGATTCGTTATGAATGTAAAACCAGAGGGGTACAGAAGAAGGGGGGGGCAATGCCAATCTTGGGGTTCTGGACTGATGTCCTGAGAAGGCTTTAACATCTCTACTGAGTTTGGGGGGATGGATCAGGAGAAAGAGGGGAGCTGCTTTCCAGCCTTCAGGAGAGGCATTAGCATGAGAAATACCAGGGTACCTTAATACTGAAGGTCTGTGCTCAGGAGAAGGCAGGGTGACAGAAGGCCCTGGGCATTATGCTCATCAGTATAACTCTGGTTCTCTAAGAGGCATCAAGGAGCCATTAAGGGACTCAGGGCCAGAAATGAGAAGACATAATTTAGACTTGTTTGTCTGAGATTAGATTTCGTAGAGCAGACGCCGGCCTTGAACTTGACATGTATTCTGAGGTTGACCTTGAACTTCCTATCTTTCTGCTCCTAACTCTCTAGTGCTGGGATTATGGGTATACACTTCTATGCTTTGTTTATGAAATAATAAGGATCAAAACTATAGCTTTGTACACATTAGGCAAGCACTTTACTAACTTAGCTACATCACCAAACTGGCTACTGTTTTCAAGGTTATATTTGAAGTGGGTAAGATTGGATAATCCGGGAAGCTAAGTAAGGAAGACATCTCTGGGATAAAGGTGGGAGCTGGATGGAGGAGACAATGAAGAGAAGGCAGAGTTGAGAAATATGTAGGGAATTTGGTGACAGGGCAGCTAGGGTTGGGGAGGTCTGGGATGGTCAAGAGGATATGAGCTAGGAAGATGCATTTCCGGGGTGAAAAGAGGGAAGTAGGAAGTCTTAGGAGACACTAGGTTACATGGTATAATTGGTGATGCCCTGGTGGATCTTCAGTGTCCCTTCATATCACCCCTCTGTGAACACTCCAAGCTGGAGAAAGCAATAGCATCACTAATGACTTGACTAAGGACCCCGTATGCCCGATATCTTCCCTGGCTGGCTGCCCCGGTGCCTGTTATAGTAGCTGTAATGATCCATATGAGGGTAAATATATGTTAGCTTGTATTTATCACTTTGTAGGCTCACTCTACTGTGAACACCACTGGTATAGGGACTGTGACATGTTTTGTTTTCTCTCTGTAGTTCTGCGGATGGTGCCAAGGGCTTGTGCACGTTTGAAAACTACACCCTAGTCTTGGGACTTTAACTTTTCTTGCCTTCCTCGATCAGCCATTGGTGTCAACTGTATCCAGACACATGTTGAAATCCAATATTGAATTTTTAAATGATTTAATTAAATGCATACTATTTCGTGTCTGTGAGATAATGCCCCCCACGGAACCTCTTCCTCCCTAACACGAGAGTTGGTGCAATATCCTTCCTTTTTCAGGGCTAAGATACACCTTTTCAATTTCATCATTTGCCTATGCACGTAGACGCCGTATTATGAAACTATGCTTTTCTTGCTTTTGACTGCTAGGATAGGATCATGCAATGAATAAGAGATTTCAAATTAATAAAATTAAAAAAAAACAATAAGAAAGACACTGGTAATTTGGAAATAGGAGTTCAGAGCCTCACTTTTTGCCAGTTAGGTGGCTTTGTGACGATCTTGTATGTGGAACTTTTCAACAAGACCTTGTCAGAGAAAGTGAAGTTTCAGGAAATTCAGTCTGGCAAAGGAAGGCCTAGAGATGACACTTGTGTTGTTCAGATAATCTCCGGTGTGTTCATGTGTATGTACCTCTGTATGTGCTATAGAAAACTTGTGCATGTGCTCATATGTTTGTGTGTGTGTGTGTGTATGTGTGTGTATGTGTGTGTGTATGTGTGTGAATGTGTGTGTGAATGTGTATGTGTATGAGTGTGAATGTGTGTGTATGTGTGTGTATGTGTATGTGTGTATGTGTGTGAATGTGTGTGTGTGTGAAAATGTGTATGAATGTGTGTGTGTATGTGTGAATGTGTGTGTGTGTATGTGTGTGTGTGTATGTGTGAATGTGTGGGTGTGTGTGTGTGTGTGTGTGTCCCTCAGTCACTCCCCACCCTATTTTCTGTGATGCCATCTCTCACTGAACCTGGAGCTCATCGGGGAAACAAGGGGTTGGGGCTATGAGACTCTCTGAGAGGCCATTTGCCTGCCACATGTATGATCTAGGTTCATTACCAGCAGGTAAATATGCACATTTGGCAGGTAATTTCAGCAAATCACTGACTTCCCTTTTCTGTTCCTTTGCCTCATTTTCTCCATCCTAGGTTAGAAAGAAGCTCCTACATGAGCTTGCTAAAAGTAGAATAAGTGTCAGCCAGGCAACGAGGGTCTCCTGGTCCTAGTCTGTTGACAAGGCTGGTCCTGCAGCAACAGACATGGACATGAGCTGCCTAAGAACATCATCGGGGGTAGATACACAATCACCACCATCCCACTTCGCCAATGTTTTAAAGGTGGTTTTTAATAGATGAAGGAAATCATGGGGTGAAAGATAGGGGGATGGACTAAGTAACCTATTGGGATGGACAGGAAGGACATCAATGAGTCATATGCCAATTGAAAGGGTGTCCCTGCCCCATTTCAGAAGCCACCGACAGTTGGCGTGGCTAAGTATACCTACCATAATACAGAGAAGAGTAAGAGTCCCGTGCTTATTATTTCACAGAAAACATATGATAAAGACACTGTTTGTGAGGGACCGTAGTGTAACATCTAGGGAGTCCATGTGGTGACCAAGGCAGACAAACCCCTCTTATTGCTATGGTAAGAGAAAAGATGCCCACATAAACAACAAGCCGGGTGACTTTGCAAGGTTGCCGCCCAGGTCAGCTTGGGAACAGCCACCATCTGCTGTGTGGAGTGGGAGAGCAAGGGCAGAGGTGCTTTCAGCCTCTGTCATTTGGATTCTCCCAGCTGAGTGAGTCTCTCCTCTCAACACCTGCACCTCTGAAAAGCAGAGACCCCGTGAGATGTCATGATGCCAGTTTTCCTGTCTCTACTCAAAATGTACAATAGGCTACTCCAGCACCTTCTTGTTTGTGCTACTAAAGAGGAAAAAACCAAGGAAAGCGGTGGGGGAAATAGTTCTGGATTCACCTCAGTGCAACACAAATAGAGCTCTAAGTACTAGGAGACTGTGGCAAAAAAAAAAAAAAAAAGCCCAACTGTGCATTCACCAGGCATGGGGTCACTAATTTATAAACACATATCAGGAACTGAGACCACAAGCACTTAACTAAGCTTATAGCAATAAAGTATGGCTATTAATTTAACATCTAAGCATGTAGAGAAATCCATGGTTGAGACTAAAGTCATCTTGCTCTCCCTCCTTAGTCAAGTCTGTTACCAGAATAAGTTCAAAATATTGCACAATTTTAAATCCAATCATTTTTCTCTACCCTCACATTAGTACTGGAGTGAGTTAATAAACATTAAAATGGTTAAAACAGGACCCCCTTGGGTTAAGACAAGTGCATTATTAATGTATGCATGTTGTCAGGAAAGCGCCTTATATCCACAGTTAAGAATCACTAGGAATGATAATAATAAATACCTTTCATAGAACGATAAGAATATAAAAACGTAGTTATAAGGTATTGGAAAGGCAGTGTCATGATACAAACTTTATGAATCAGTGTCTAGAGTATAAAGTCATTCCTGATATCTACTATCCTTTGCTCCTCACCTTGGGGTATGTTATGTGCTTCAGCCCTGGCTCAACATTAGTTCTCATTAGGCTCAACCACAAGGAAGCATCATGTTTAAGAGGAGGATGCCCACATCGACCAGCCTTGAGGCCTGCATGCCAGTCACAGGCAGGCTCCTGGGTGTGGCAGCTGGAGCTGTGAGCTGTGAGCATGCCTTCCAGCTTGCTCCTCAGTCACACCTCCTCCTCGTAGGAAGCTATGCATACCCAGTAATTATGAGAACGGAGGACCCAGGAAGGCAGCAAACTGTCAGCAGCAAGCAGCTCTGGATAATCTTGAAACAGCAAACCTAGCTTTTCCTGAACCTCACTTCCTGGGAGTAAAAAAGGAAAGTTCTTTATCAGGGGACGGGAACACAGAGACAGCTTGTAAAGAATCCTTAGTTTAAAAAGATACAAATGAGGCTCTAACCCCGGGCACTAAGCAAATGATTCTTAGTGACTAACACTACAACAGTAAGTCTAGAGGTTTTCTTTATCTTCAACATGAAACATATTAAGTTAGTCATGACAGGGCACTTTTTATTCTGCCACAAAGTAATATAAACAGACATTATGCACAAGAAAAATAGATGTGCATTTTAGTTGAGTATTCTGATATCAGGAACATTTTAATCCATATTATTAATATTTTTTTAAATCCTGGAGAATAAAGGGCTTCTCGCAGAGAACAAGCCTAGTGATGCACAATTAGATCAGCATTTCATAGAGATGTAGGTCAGATTAATAACCTTTGCTTGATTGGAAATCGTGTTTTCTACTTGCATAGGTCTGATTCCTATATCAAATGATGACTTGAATGTAGTCCATAGGTCAAGAGAAAAGTAAGTAAGCCTGAAAACATAATTTATTTGGGGTTTTTTGTAACATTCACAGATATCAAAAAAATATTTTGTAGTATTTTTAGATAGATAAAAGTTTTCCACCCCAAACTGAAAAGCTCAGAAAACCACGATCCAGGGAGCTAGGGTTGCTCAGCTAATATTTTTCTTTAGCTTATGGACCAGACCTGAACTTGAAGCATCAAAGAGTTAGGACAAACCATCAAGGCCAACCTCTTTTGCTAGCTGTGTTTCTTTGCTATTAGCTGCTACATTTAGACCTGCCCTTTGCGCTGCACCTGCCTCTTTGTGAACCACCATTTCCTAGGTCTCCTCCCTTAGAGGTGCAAAACCTCTCTGAACAACGTCTTTTCGGAGAGTAGATGAAAGTTATCCTGTCCTCTAATGTAGACTCGGCTTGGAAGCAATTGAAACAGAGGAGACTCCTGGGCCTCTGAGCAGTCTTCAAGCCTCAGGTTCTGCTACCCAACTTCCCTCCCCCAACCCTTCCTAAAATAGTCTGGGGGTGGAGGAAGGGAGGATCCTTGAATTTATTCAACGCCTTACATCTCTCATCTGATAGTAGCAATAGTGCAGTGCGGACCATCATGAGAAAGTGGCTGCCTTTCGCTTGGGCATCTCTGGCGCCCAGGATATGTGCAGCAAGCGGAAATGACAACTCAGAGAGCGGGTATTATAGGAATATGTACGTACGAGATGCAAAGAGGCTAGCCAACCTCCCTATCGCCTTCCCCAGGAGTGTCACACACACGTACACACGTACACACACCGCCGCCACCCCCCACCCTCTCCCTGTGGTTCGCGGCGCGTCAGCGTGCAAGCACAAACTTGCTGCAGTGTGTTGCTTTGCACCTGTCATTCCTCCGTCTCTCTCCTCTCTGTCTCTGCCTCGGCTATTTACCTTGATCCGGCCTTGCTCAGGTTCCAAGCAGCGAGGTGACGCTAGCGAACGCCTCTTCCCGGCTGCGTGCGGCTCCGGGTGTGCGCGGCAGCCCTGTTCTTGTAGCCGGGTGTCCGGCGCTGTCCGCAGGGCTGCGGGAGCCAGGATGCCCTGGTGACAGAGTACAACAATCCCAGCCCGCTGTGGGCTGGTGCTGGGGTTGGCGCACACGCGCTGCTCTGCGCTGGCTGCTGGTGGCTATGCCCTCCCTCCCTGCCTAGAGGATCTGTCCCTCCTCCAGGCTGCACACCAGGGGGTTAGGCCTCCCCCCTCCCGCCCCCTGCAGCTGCTGCTCCTGCCGCCAGCGGAGGTCGCCCCAGCAAGATTCTGCCTCTGAGCGCCCGCCCAGCACCTCCCACTGCCCGCCACACCCCCTCCTCAACCCCAGGATATGCGGGTCACCACACAGAGCTAGGGGCGGGGACCTGGAGGCTCTTTGCTGGCTTCCCCCTACCTCTTAATGGCTTGTGGCCACTCCTCTGGCAGCCAGAGTCCTTTTGCCAACCACTCTCTGCGCTAGCCTCTGCCAAGGGGTCCCATTCCTGGGGGATATGGTTGTCTCAGCAGCTTAGAGATGCTGAATTGTGCTTTATTGCCTGCTAACTTTTGTCCACGTTCGTTCTCCACAGCACGATTGGAACTCTGGAATGGCCTGGAGTTTGCTGATGCTCCCAGGAAAGACATGATGTTTCAGGAACACAGGTGCCAGGTGCCAAGGGCTCTTTCTTAATCTGCCTCCTAAAGCATCTAAATGCTGGCATCTGGGCTGTCAAGTCGGCCTTGGGGACGATGAGAGACTAGGCAGGCTTTCTACTTTTTTTGCTTCGATATATAAAACTTAGATTTCTTGAAAAGACGCTTGCTATGATCCTGTTGATTCTTGATTATTCGCAATGATGTGTTTGAGAGCACTCTTAGATTCTTTGGACCCCTCTGTTCACAGGGTGGAGCCATTATCATCCTTGCAAGCCCTTTTTCCTGGTGCAAGAGAGCCCATGTTGCCTAGGAGCCTGGAGAGATTTGTTTTGTTGTGGTGTGAAGGTTTCCAGGCAGAGTCAAACACGGCCTTTTTCCCCCCCAACAATGAAGCATGGAGTCTAAAAGGATTATGGAAGGTGATTGAAGCTCTGCTGCAAGAGTCTTAGAGAGAACAAGAATCCTCCCACTTGTCGACAGAAACAAAATCATGTTTAGTCTCTAAACTCACGGATGGAAGGATTGCTTTATAAACTGGATGCAGTTTCTCCTGGTCGCTGACCTCTCCATCACCTGCAGCCATCATCCCCACTATTTGCTTTCCATTTAAAAAAAAAAAATCTCTTTTTCTAGATCCCATCAAAAGAACAAAAAGAACAACACTTGTGATGGTTACTTCTAAAGGTCAACTTAAATTCTGAAGGTCAGGTTGGCCTGTGGGTATGACTGCGTGGGATTGATTTGATTTTCAATTTATCCAGCCCACTGTAGGGCAGACTCATATCATTCCCCAGGTTTGGCCTTAAACTATATAAAAGAGAGAAATATAGCTGAGTTAATGAAAGGCAGCACAGATCCCTTCATTTCTCTTTCTGCTCTTAACCGTGGTTATGGTGTGGCTAATGCTCACAACCTCTGTGATCCCCACCCCCGCACCCCGCCCTTCCCCACCATGTTGAATTGTAACCTGGAGTTGTTTGCTAAATGAACCCTTTCCTGCCCTGTGCTGCTTTTTTGTCAGTGTGTTTGACACAGCAATAGAAATAAAACTGGAGGGGCTGGAGATATGGCTCAGAGGTTAAGAACACTGGCTGCTCTTACAGAAGGACCCAGGTTTGATTCCTAGAAGTAATATGGTGGCTTACAGCTACCTGTAACTCCTGATCAGGGTATCTGGTGCCCTTTTCTGAACTCCACAGGGACAAGGCACACACATGTTGAACAGACATACGTGTAGGTAAAATATTCATACAATAAAAATGAATAAAGAAATAAATTTGAAAATAAAACTAGATCAAAACTAGGGGGAGGAGGGGAATCAGCTACCAGTGTTCTCTTTCTTTTGAAAGAGTGTTGCTTTTGAAACAAAGCTAAACACTTTCAAGCACTATATATATATATATATATATATTTGCCAGTGGTCTGCTATCAACCACATCCCTCCCACATAAATAAACTCTAATTGTAGAACCTTGTGGCTCAGGATGCTTGGGTTGAAAGAGATAGAGTCTGAAATGCCAACCAATGCCTAGACTGCCTCTACCTCTCCCTGTCACTTCCTGGAGCAATCTTGTGGGGATAGCCACCAGAGCCTAGTAGTTGTTCCTAGTCAGCATACTGTCCTCCCACGGGACCATCGCCCCTCAAAATTACAAGGGATGGATATATACCATAAGCCACGAGCCTTTTCAGTAGCTAACTGGCACAGCAGAACTAGATTTGTGCCTTGAGCTTCTCCCTTCATCTACAGCGCGGAACAGGAATTAGAAGTGGGGCCAGATCCATGAGTGGGAACCAGCAAGGAGAGTCCTACAGTCACCCTTTAAAGAATATCACCGTAATTTCTTCTTCATAGAGTGATGGTTGTAGTGGAAAAGTGGATGGACTGATTTGAGAGAGAGTTAACAGAATGTATAGAGCACATGACTATAGGTGCTCTTACTGATCAAGTGCTTCTGTAGCCCCCCCCCTTGCCCCAAACCATAGCTTCTATGAGTGCTTGGCATTGGCGGTGAGATTTAGTGCCCTTATAAAAGAGCCATGGCGATTATTGTGCCTATTCTGTCACGTAAGGACAAAAGGACAGGTCCCTGTGAACCATGCACTGAGATTTCCAGATCCATTATCTTTGACTTCTCAGCCTCCAGAACTATAAAGGAGGATGTTGTATATAAGTCTCCAGACTGTGTTAGTACAGAATAGCCCCAATATTGATGTAAAGCATAAACTCAAACGTTGGAAAAGTTATACTTTGATTGTACAGTGTTTAACAGCTTGGATTTTGAGAAGGGAAAGCCCTGCTTCCAACTCTACCATCAGCTGCCTGTGTGCTGTCAAGCTGGTAATTGCCTCTCATAGATTCAGATTTTACAAACCTATGATTCAACATCACAATAGTTCCTCAATTAGAGAGCCCTTGTGGTGCCTCCATGAGCTAATACCTGGACAGCTATTAGTTCTTCAGTGTCTGTGTGTAGTCCTTGAGTGAAAAATGTAATTAGTAGTACTATCACCCGTATAGTTATTACTATTGTTGGCAAATTAAGGCAAAATGATTGGCCTTCCCTTTTGTGATAGCCTGACTGAGCTAAGAAATCTATTCCCCCCCCCCCCCCCCGAATAGAAAGATATCTTCCTCAGTCTTCACAATAGGACCAGCAGCTGCCTACGCAGGCACCTGAGCCTCTCCTTCAAACGCAGGCTGTCCTTCATCCTTGCTTTCTCCGCACTGTGTGTAGAATGCTCCTCACACACTAAAGCCGCAGCTGGGCCTAAAGGTAAAGACCATTTTCAGTCTAGTTGTATTCTGGTGCCCACGTCTTCCTGCCCTAGACATTGTAAAATACAAGTTACCTACTGTGCCGACACCGACATGAACTCACCGAGTGATGGTTTCTGTTTCTGTCATGTCCGTTTTATGTAATTGGGCAGATGCCATGGGCACCTGGCTATAGTTTAAAAAGATACTATTTACCAGAAGCCCTACCACTTCTGAGTGAGTCTCTGCCCATGTGAGCGCATGTATCCTGTGCAGTGAAACTCGACAGAGCAGATCTTTAGTGTTTTCCAGGTTAAAGGGGTGGGGCGACATGTCAGTCAGAAGGTAGACGCAGTTAGCAGCAGTCTTGATTGATCAGCTTCAAGAAACTGGGGTTCCTCTTTCAAGACGGTGGCCTCAAGGGGCCTCACAGCCATCGAAAAATGAGACTGGAAGTAAAGCCTAGAGCAGTGGATCTCAACCTGTGCGGCACAACCCCATTTGGGGAGGACCCTTTCACATGGGGTCACCTAAACCCATCCAAAAACCACAGATATTACATTATGATTCATAGCAGCAGCAAGGTTACAGTTAGGAGGTAGCAGTGAAAATAATTTTATGGTTGGGGGTCACCATAACATGAGGGACTGTATGAAAGAGTTGTAGCATTAGGAAGGTTTAGAACCACTTCTCTAGAGGTTCTCTGGATCTCGGACCATGAGGTGATGCTTCTGACCTTGTTATCTCCTTGCCTTCTGAGCCACGGCCAGAAAGAACTCCAGCACCCTATAACTCTCATCCCTTTTCTTCCACGGGATGGCACAACCATGGCCAACTTGATCTCCTAAATTATGTTCTTTAATCAACCTTTTTTCTTTTTAACTTCAGATAATTAAGGCACTGATCTCAGAAACCTAAAGAGGTCATTACCATAGTGAAATACAAGCAGATCCAACGACAAGCACCCACCTTTGAAGGTCTAGAACTAGTCTGGCATGAAATGTGTGTTGGTCAGGAATCATGAAGAAGACACAAAGCACACTGAGAATATGATGCAGAGATGTGATGCTAGCTTTGCTGGGAGGGCCCTTGCTGTTGTCTCCGTGGGCCTTTAGCATTCAGGAAGCAGGAGTATAGGTGCCAATAGACCTCTGAAGGTGGCTGCTGCCCCCCAGAGGTCAGCACAAGGCAGCTAATGCTGGCATTACACAGCTATGCTCTGAGCTGATCCTGCTGTGTGAATCACATTGAAGCTGGAGAGAGAATTTCTCAGCGTCTTCTTCGCCTCCTGAATCTTTCATGAAAGCATGACAGAATGTGAATTTCATCCAAACACCGAGGGGGAGGAGGCTGAGCAAATATAATCCCCAGACTTCTGGCTTCTGGGATACAGGAGAGAGAAGAGAGCTTTAAAGAGAACGCTTCTCAATAAACCAACAAACAACAAATAAAAAACACTACCCTGCCAGTCACAACCTTGAGTTAAACAGGTTTCTTCAAATGCTAAAGTTAAAATTGAGACATTTCTCTTTCAAAAGATGGATCTCTTTAATATGCTATATAGGCTTATTAAAGTTACTTTCCAATTTTTAAGTTAGGATTTTACGGTTAATTTTAAAATGGATTCAAAGCATGCGGTCACTCCTTTGCTCAACATCCATCGAAGCCTTCTGCCTCAGTGATCCCTGTATAATCTATATGGTATAATCTATATGATATCCCAACCTCCCCATTAAGCCTTCCTCAGCTATGAGTCTCCCCTCTCTATGCTGCAACAACACATGTGCTTCAGTGTTTCTGAAGATCTCAGAGCAAGTTCCTGCCTCAAGATATTCTCATAGATTATTCTCTCTGCAATTAAACTCTGAGAATTACCCATAGCTTATACACTAACGTTTTCCAAGTCTTTTTAGCAATCGCTGTATTAGTGAAGACTTTCCTGAAGGCCTTAGACAACATTTTAAACATTTAAAACTATTCTCCACTCTGTTTTTGACGATTTTGTTGTACTTAGTGGTATTTAGTTCTTTTGTTTTGTTTTGTTTTTGTTGTTTGTTTGTTTTGTAGCCTTGTCTATCCTGGAGCTTGCTTTGTAGACCAGGCTGGCCCTGAACTCACAGAGATCCACCTGCCACTGTCTCTGGAGTGCTGGGATGAAAGGTGTTAACCAGCTCTGCCCAGCTGCAGCATTAGTTCTGAGTACTAACAAGTACTAAGTCTATACCCACTTATCTAGCTTATTACCTGATTGGTAGCTCTAAAACATGACTTACTCTAGGGCAGATACTATTTTCTGTCAACTCTTACATTCTCAGCACTTAAACCAGTCAACACATAAAAATTATTTTACAGCATTTGTGGAATAAGAGCACTGATTAATATTTGTTGAAAAAGACACTTATCGCTATATGCATATCCTAATGTGAGCCCACGGATGCTCACACACAAGTAATGTGCCAGGTTTATCATGTCTGTGGAATTATGCTACCATCAATCAGACACAATTAGATTAATATGGAAGCCACTAGAAATTATCACTATCTCTGGGAAGACCTGATCCTCAATGGATGGTCCACACAAGAGAATTGTCTGTTTCATGATGGCAAGAGAAAGAAAATGCTGCTTTCTTTTCCTTTTGATTTTCTTTTTAGTTGAGGAGTTTTTGCATCTCAGACATAGTTCTGAGACGCAAACCTGCACAACGGGCACAACCACAAATGTGCTCCTGGGAGTACATTTGGATATGTTATTTCATGACTAAAGTGGGTCCTGAGAAGTTAACAGCTTTGGGAAGTCGCTTGATAAGCGCCCTTCTGGAATCGCATGATGATGGGCATGTACGTCTTGGGTTGGTGAGTCTGCCTAAATGGATTGGAATCCTTTTTCCTTTCCATACCTATCTTACCGTCATCTACCTTTTCTCTTTTTTTCAAAGGGTTACAACATTTTCAACATATTTCTAACAGTAATTTCATAGGCCACCAGCACTCTGTCTAGTCTTGTGAACGACAAATTTTCTAACAACTGTATATAGCCAAACATTTGTTCATAAGACAATGGTGCCAGTAATGACGTCAAACCATGGATGATTTTGCAAAGAGAAGAGATTGTGTGGCTTGGAGAGCTTCTTAATTGGATCCCTTCAAAGCATGTTCCAGAATGGCTGAACAAACTCACTGGTACAAGGTTTATGGGCCACTGGAAATATTTACTGGAATCTCTGAAAGGGCGATATGATCGGTGAGTTTCTTCTTCCTGGCAGATCTGGTTATTCATTCTTGATAAGCTAGAAAAAAAATCGAGAATTATCAAATCAAATTTCAGTTCTGACCTCCGACGACCCAATGAGAAAAAAACTGGCTGACTCTGGCAAAAAGCAATGCCAAGGAATTACTGGCTCCTGAAGGTATCTTCTGAAAGGTATACTTCAGGGCTCACTGACAACCTCCCCCACAAGCTCCTCTTGTCACCGTCTCTTCTGCTATCCACACGCTGTGTCCCTTCTCAGATGACTCATGTTTGTAGGATGGCTATTAGTAATAAGGAAGATACAACACACTTGGTCTATCCATTGAGAAAAAAAAATTGTGTACAAGCTCCAGGGTTTACCTTATGTGCTCAGCAAAGCCCTTTCATGAATCACTGTAACCGGGAGGAGTAACATGCTCTAATTTGCCTTTACCTAATTGAGGTTCACATCTGGCATTCAACCTGGCATGTCTTCCCAAACTAAATGGCCTTTATATGCAAGGAGTAGATATTTGTACCTGTCACTAAAATAAATAGCAGTGGTAGGCACCACATTAGGAACATTTGACGTGAGGTGTGTTTGCTTTTGTCTTCCCCAAGATGCCAAATGACACAGTGTGAATTAGAATTGGACATAACAGAGGACCTTGGAAAAGATAACAGAAGAGACACTACCACCCTAGACTTGAAGGAAAATTGGGTAGGGGGGTGGTCAGAGTATGTAGCGTGGAACATATTGTTGGGAATGGCCCAGGACACCACGGCAGAAAATATGGCAGTGTGCAAACAGACATGGTATTGGGGAAGGGGCTGAAAATTCTTCATCCAGATCCACAGGCAGCAGGAAGTTAATGTTACACTGGACAGGACTTGAGCATTTGAGACCTCAGAGGCTGCTCCCACAGTGACTCAAACAAAGCCACACCTACTCCAACAAGGCCACACCCACTCCTACAAAGCCACACCTTCTCCAACAAGGACATACCTTCCCCTATGGACCTATGGGGGCCATATTCTTTCAAAATATCACACTAATTAATGGGAAATATTACTTGCCTTTTCAGAAAGCTTCCAAACCCCCAAATTTTCTCTATGTAAGAAGTTATGACATGGATTCCTGAACATGGGCAGTGATAATGATGTGAACAGTACGGGCATGTCTAATCATACAGGATCAGAATCTATGTATGTGTGGTATACAGTGCCTCATCATGATATTTAGTGACATTTTACTTGTCTATGTATTGGCCATGCTATGCTTTTAATTATTAATCTAATATGTACCCACCTGCTTATAAGAGTTTAGAGGCCAAGGAAATGGCTCAGTGTCTACAAACCCATAATGCTTTTGCAAAAGATCCAAGTTTGGTTCCCAGCACCTACATTAGGTAACTAACTCTCAACTGCCTACAACTCCAGCTTTAGGGTATTCGACACCCTCTTTTGGCCTCTTTCGGTACTGCATTCACATGAATACAACCACCCACTGACACATACACACACATAATTAAAAAAAAAAAAAACCTTCAGAGTGAAAGTTTGCAACTGTAAGCTGTGTTCATTGGCTGACACGTCACACATTCCCAGTTTACAAAGCTTCTCTTGATTGTATCAACAGGCTACTGTGGGTGTTTGACTTAGCACTGCTGCTAGTTGATTAGGACTGGTGGTGGTTCATACAAAAACATGTCCTCTGCAGGTTCACATATTTGAACACATGGTCCCTGGTTAGTGATGATGATTGGGGTAGCTATGGGATTTTTCTATATGTGGCATTTTGCTAGAGGAAGCAGGTCATAGGATGGGCTTTGGGGGTTTACAAGACTTCCCTCATACGCAGTTCACTTCCTGTTTGTCAGTGATGATGATCTCTTGGTTTCCTGCTCTTGCCACCTGCTGTCATGTCTCCCAAGCCATCATGGACTCTCTCACTATAATTATAAGATCAAATAAACTCTTCCTTCTGGAAGTTGCTTCTGGTCATGTTGTTTTATCAGAAAAATAACTAAAGCAACCTCCATCTTTAGAAGCTCACATGTCCTTAATTATCCCTTCAAAGACTCTGTCACCAAGTACAGATGTTTTAGGGTTAGAGCTTCACATGCAAGCCAGGAAGGAGGCACTGTTCGGTCCAAAAGGGAGGGATGCAAAGGTCATGCAAACATATCCTTGAGTTCCTCGTTGAGAGAAAGTGAGCACGTAAATAAGCCGATGGTAATTGAAAGGCAAAGGAGGTGATCAATCGTGGACAGCATTTCACAGGCAAAAGCTGCAGCCACTGAGGCATCAGGGTCAAACCTCCAGCGCTGAGTCCGGGGAACAAAGAAAATAACGCTGTGTTAAGGAAAAAGATGGGGCTATGTTCATGTATATTTCTGCATTTCCTCTCAATACGAGCTCCACCCCTCTCTGTTTCTGTTTCTTCTATCTTCTCCAAACTGCTAAGTTAGCAGAACATCTGATCTTCATGCCTTCCTTAAGACAATCCCTGGAAACAAATTTCCCTGTCACCCTGGCGACCGACCCTCTGCTGTCCCTCTGTCACTTTCTGCACAGCCACCACAGTTGTTCTTTATCTGCTTACTGGTTCCTCTGGATGTTTTTGGTTAATGTTCCTCCCTCCAGTATCTGCTGTCCTGTCTTACTCAGTCTATATTGTCCTTAGGAATGCTTAGGTCTGGGCCAGCAGGTAAAAGCATTTACTACCAAACCTGATGAATTACATTCGCTCTTTGGGACCCACAGGATAAAAATAAAGCACTGATTCCAACAGTTTGTCCTGTGACCTCCATGTAGATACCCACAGAAACACACACACACACACACACAGAGAGAGAGAGAGAGAGAGAGAGACAGAGAGACAGAGAGACAGAGAGAAAGAGAGAAAGAGAGAAAGAAAAAAAATAGAGAAGCATTTGGGAGAGAGAGAGACAGAGAGACAGAGAGACAGAGAGACAGAGAGACAGAGAGACAGAGAGACAGAGAGACAGAGAGAGAGACAGAGACAGAGAGACAGAGAGACAGAGAGACAGAGACAGAAAGAGACAGAGACAGAGACAGAGACAGATAGAGACAGACAGATACATAAACACAGAGACATACACAGACACAGACATACACAGACACACACATCACATACACATACATATGTTTTAAGAATCCTTATGTCCAACACTTTGCTTGAAGATTTACATAAGAATGATTTTTAAGGCAATCTATTTTGTAGGGAGGGAACACAAAGATGTACTGATTTACAAACTATGCGTGCATTGAGCTCTGGGAATGCTTTCTCCCGAGGAGTCATTAAATTATGAGTAAATTAATACAAATTCAAGAATGCGGAATCCACAAGAGTCATTTAAAATATGAAATGAATACAAATGCAAGAATGAGGTAATCCACATAAAATACTGTAATAAAGAGGACTTAGATACAGTATGAATAGTTGTTATGATGTAGGTTATGATTTAAGGTGTATGATTTGAGGGTCTTTGACCAAATCTGAGATTTTCTACACCGTACTTCTGAATTATCCAAAGATCTTGATATGTTTTCCCCAAGTCAGCATCCCATGTTCTAAGTCTCCTGAGCTGGAATGAGGTTTAAAACCTGCACTATGGGTGAGGTCTACAGGCAGTTCAGACACAATGATACTCAGAAACTGGATACAAAGAAAACTGTATACACTGTAGCCGACACCCTGAGGTGAAGGTTGGTCATGGGACTTGTACTCTAGCAACTTTAGCCATGTGTTAATGTCTCTTGAGAGCAGCAGATGAGAGGTCTGTTGACCTTGCCTGTGGAGTGGATGAAACAGAGTACGATCAGGAAGTTTGGGAAGGAAGCATCAGATCCACCGTGAAATTTCTCACCTCCCTCCTCCCCAGTGAACAAACCAAATTAAAGCAGACAACAAGACCAAACAGCAACCAAAAAGAACTACAGGGTGTGAGTACAAAGGGCTTTTGCTTAGATTTTGAACACCATGGTCCCAGTAGACATAAAGAAAAATTTTTAAAAAAATTTGTTTCCTACTCTTTGTCAGACACTGAAATAAATACTCAGCTGTTGTCTGTGTCTTGGTCTATTTACTTCTGACTCTACCTGCCCTTGGGAGTTGGAGATGAGCTGGGGTGGAATCAACAACACAGACTCTGGGAGCAGGTGAAAAACGCCTGAGCAAGCTCATCGGAACACTGCTGCAAGCTCCTTTGATACCTTCCACCCATGCCCATGGATCCCAAGAAAGTATTTCTTCTAAACAGCAGTTCCTGATTGGCCAGCATTGTTTGCATCAGCAATCCTTGGTCTCTCAGTCAGTTTTCAATTAGGTCCTCTTGCAGGAGATGCTTTTATGACTGAGTGGCCCCAGGCGTTGACGTATAGGCGGTCGCTGCTTGTCCTCCTACACTTGCCTTCAAATTCATCTCCAGCAGCAGAGGCGCACTGGCACTCCACAAGAGGTTTATGGGTAGAGACTTCTAGTAATATTAGAAATAATTTCACCTCTTCATTACATGCAAGCCAACCAACTAAAACTGGCAAAACATAAACACAATGCATAGATGGATATTGTGCGCTGATTTACAAAACAAAACAAAAAAAATCATCAAGCATTCACAAAGAATGCACTACATAATTACCACTAACCCAATTAAAATTGTCTAATTACCTATAATCCACAACTAAGATACTGTATTCTCTTTGTAGGCATGTTTGTGTAAGTACAGGTTAATGTGTGTGTTTGTGTGTGTGCATGTGTGCGTGCGTACATGCATGCATGCAGAAGCCAGAGGGCAATGTGGGCAGTCTTTCTTTTTTGCTCCCCCCATATTTTTGAGACAGCCTTTCACTGAAGGAGGAGTTTATGGTTTCAGCGAGGCTGATTGGTCAATGGGCTCCAGATATTCCCTTGCCTCTGCTTCCCCAGTTGGGGGATAATACACATGTACTGCCACACCTAGCTTTCAAGTGGATGCTGAAGATCCAAATCGAGAGGTCCTCATGATTGCCCGACAAACCCTTTACTAACAGTCTTTCTCCTCAGGCCTCCTGCTTTATCCTCTTCAATGCGTAGCTCATCCATCGCCTTTATCACCTTACAGTTTCCTAGCAAAGACTGTATTTTCTACTTAATTTCTATTTGTTCTTTAAATAAAAGCAAAAATAAAACAAATATGTGGAACAGTGGTGAAAAGTTAAATAGACGATAAAAATCATTTTAGGCAGCAATACAATAACACTAATCCTTGGAGAAGCTTAATTTTAAAAATTATTTCTCTTTACCTGATAGAGAGTAAAAAGAAAATTAGACTCTTTAGCTATTGATTTTTTTGTCTCTTCCAGCGCTCCTAAGTTATTTTTATTTTGAATTGTTGTATATTTTCAAAATATTTACCAAAATGTACACTGTAATTTTTTTTAAAAAAATCAAATGATTATAGATTTGTGGTATGGAAAAGAATAATCCTTCATCCTTACTTCTCCTGTTTCTTCTTCTCTTGGGGTATAATATCAGAAAAAAAAATAGCGATGTTTAATTTATATTTACCTTCTTCTCTACCAACAAGCTCATGTTCATTCTTGAAGTTTAGAAACATTTATCTATGTGCTTTTTGCCTCTGTGCATGTTTGTGTGTCACATGCATGCCAGTGGGAGGCCAGAATAGAGCATTGGATGTCCCAGGACTCAAGTTACATGCAGACAGATGTGAGCTGCCATATAGGTACTATGACCAAACCCAGGTCCTCTGGAAGAGCATGTGGTACTTTTAATGATTGAGGCACATTTCCTGCCCCAAATTCTTGATTTTACTAACTCAGGAATTATCTATTGAGTTCTCATCATAGAAGTTGAGCAGTTAATTCTAGTTCCAGGCTCTTGTCTGTCTCCCCTGTAAAATGATACTTCGTGGGGTTATGATAGGTCTGATGAAAGCCCTGGATTTGACGTAACCTCAGCAGGATGTGTTCATACGGAATGACATCTCAGCACAAGTCTTTGTTTGTCTTGGAGCGAACAGTTCTCTATTATTTGTTCTTTTTAATGAAATGTCGAAGTTCTAGATTGATCCTTACATTTCCATCCACTTATCTAGGCTGTCCATATTTGACAAGTGTGATACCAGGACAAAGGTTCTGCTGTCACAGGAACAACTGTGCTATGATGTCAGTTGAATCACACTCCTTGAAAACTACAATTTAATAAATTTAACGGTGTGTACTCTTTACAAAAGATGTCTGGAAGATGGGGAAATGGCTCAGTAAATAAAGCACTTGTCACACACTCACGAGGACATGAATTCAAATTTCAGAACCCATGTGCAATTGGGCTTGGAAATGCTCCACTCTAATCTCTAGTGTTCCTAAGGCAAGATGGACGGAAAATCCCCCAGAAAGTCATGGGTCAGCTAGCCTCAAGTCAGCAACAGTGAACAAAAGAGAGCTTGTCTCAATTAGTATAGAAGACAAGAAAGCAGAGTCAACTGTGAGCAGCACATACACAAGTTATACTGCATACATATGTCATACATGCACACATGTGTCATACATGTACATATATGCCATACAGATACACACGTGTAATACACATACATACATGTCATATGCACACATGTCAAGCTGCACCACACACATGTCATATACATACACATGGCATACATGTACATACATGTCATACACAAGAGTAAATAAATAAAGTAAAAGAAGGTAGCTGCTGGTCTGTGTTCCGACCACTATCCGTGGAGATCTGTGGGGCTTTGGCCCAGCTGAAGCAGGCAAGGAGTTGTGCTCTCTAGAGATGGGGTTGGATAAAGGTGGACCCTGCTGTCTTCTGCAGCTGCTGCTGTTGCCCTGAAGCTAGTACTGTGTGCAGCAGGACAGGACACTGTGTGGAGCCAGCGGGAGGGGCGGGGGTTGGGGCTGGGAGTGGGGAATTGCTCTTCTGAGGCCATTGCTGCTCTGGCACCATGAGAAGAGACACTACAGAGAGCCAGCAGGAGGGGTTCTGCTAGTGAGCCCTGGACTGCTTCCTTCAGGAAAGGACTCTCTTCCCAAGAGTGCTACAGCTCTTATATGATAGATGCTCCCAGACAATCTTTGGCAAAACAATTCTCACACACAACTTTACTCCTTGTGGGCAGGGTGGGATCTAAAAGCAGAAGCCTTCTATTGGCTTGGTCTGTGATGTTAGGGACGCCTCATCTGCATGTGGAGGGGTTTTGGGGTGCTGCCCCTATGTAACTGATTGTCAGGATCCTCTCCATGGGGTGCAGTGGTCATGTGACAGGGACCCGGTTGGGAGTAGGTGACATGTCTACTGTCCTCAAGTCTGAGGATTGGGGGGTTCTGAACCCACTCCACCTTACCACGTTTCCTGGCACTGTCCACTGCCCCACAAGTATCTAGAACACAAGTCGTGAAAACGTTAACTAACAGGAATAACTCCCACAACCGTGAGCCTACCTTTCTTCTCCATACTGGCAGCTTCACTAGACAAGACTTCTCGCTGTGTGGATGATCCTAGTGGATGTCCTGTCGGCTTGTAAGTCTTATCTTTGATGTTGTTGCAGTAATTAATTCAAGAATACTAAGCATTAGCAGATAAAGATGCCCCAGTAAATTGACACCCCCAGTTCTTTATGACACACTGGCTAACAAAATCCCAACTGTCTCTGGGATTGTTAGAAACACATCTAAGTCTCAGATAGGGGTGCTTATACTTGTAGGTCCCCAGGTACTCATGTCTGCATGCTGCTTACCGTTCTAAGAGAACCTAGGGGGTGTCAGGCCAGGTTCAGTGCCCAGGGTGTTCAGTATGATCTTCCTACCAGATTCATCCTGACTCTCCATGAGAAAAATCAGCAGAAGTTTTGCCGGGCACTGGCTATATTGTTTCTCCTAGTCATTCAGGGTATTGGGTTTCAATATGTTGGTAGGCAATATTTGAAACACATACATAAAGTGAGAGAACTATAGTGCCTGTGTTATGCCAGATAACAGGTGAGCCTGGGTGAAGATCATCACTAGCCTTAAGGTATTCAGAATCAAAGCATCCACTCCCTTCTGGAAACATTGGGTGTTTATTGCCATTCCCCAGGAGTCTTGGCCGCAGCCTCATCTTCCCTTGAGAAGGTTCTAGATAAGACAATTTTCAGTGTGGCCAATTTCTAGAACCCTTCTTCAGTGGTACCCAGCTTTTCTTCTAAAAGCTATTGAATACCCAATGTAGTTAGATCTGAAAACAAAACCTATATATCCTTACTTTGCCTGTTTGAATTTTTCTGCTGAATATACCTAGATTTTTCCCCCTAAATATCACTTTCCTACCTCATTGTACTGAGAACCAAACCTCCAGTCCAGAAACAAGTAGGGGTTGCTGTCAAACAAATCAAGACACGTGTCTGAAAGACACAATGAGAGAAAGATACCCGATGGACCTCATTTCTTTGTAGATGCTTCTTTTCCTTTGTAATAGAAGTCTAAATGTTTTTCTCCGATATTCTGAAATTTCAACACCAAGAAGCCACTCCTTCTGGCTCAGCTTAACGTTTCTGTTTTAAGTGTGTTGGGTGTGTCCACTCTGAGATGGCCTCTTCTCCTCCTTAGCAACAGTGATCTCAGCTCTGTCCTTTGGAGGATGTTTACTGAATGCTGGATTTTGAGAGTAGTTTTACTCCCCCCCCCTCTTATTTCTCATTTTTCAAATCTGTGATTCATTCCAGAGAGCAACTTTTCTTACTTCTTGGTTGTTAAGATTTCTTCTAAAAGCTAGCATCTTCAATTTGAAATGACCTTTCTCACATTGTGCTGTAGTCTATTTTATTTATGGCTTCAGCAAATTCTGAGACAACACTCAGAGTGTTCATCTGAGCACCTGAAATAGTTGTTTCCTCTGAGAACATTTTTGTTTAATTTCTTGTTCCTTTATTTATTTATTTATTTATTTATTTATTTATTTATTTATTATTTTCTTTTTTTACATTTCAAATGCTATCCCGAAAGTTCCCTATACCCCACCCCTACCCCTGCTCCCCTACCCACCCACTCCCACTACTTGGCCCNGGCCTTCCCNTGTGCTGGGTCATATAAAGTTTNCAAGACCAAGGGGCCTCTCTTCCCANTGANNGCNGATTAGGCCATCTTCTGNTACATATGCAGCTAGAGACNNAAGCTCAGGGGGTACTGGTTAGTTCATATTGTTGTTCCACCTACAGGGTTGCAGCCCCCTACAACTCCTTGGATACTTTCTCTAGCTCCTCCATTGGGGACCCTGTGTTCCATCCAATAGCTGACTGTGACCATCCAATTCTGTGTTTGCCAGGCACTGGCATAGCCTCACAAAAGGCCGCTATATCAGGGTCCCTTCAGGAGAATCTTGCTGGCATGTGCGTTAGTATCTGGTTTGGTGGCTGATGGGCAAATGGATGTATCTGGAGGATATCATCCTTAGTGAGGTAACCCAATCANAAAAGAAGTCACTAGATATGCACTCACTGGTAAGTGGATATTAGCCCAGAAACTTAGAATACCCGAGATACATTATGCAAAACAGAAGAAAACCAAGGAGGATGAGCATCGTGTGGATACTTCATTCCTCCTTAGAATATGGAATAAAATACCCATGAAAGGATATAGGTACAGAGACAAAATTTAGAGCTAAGATGAAAGGATGGACTATCCAGAGACTACCCTATCCGGGAATTCTTGTTCCTTTTTATCTTTTACCATGGCCATTCTTCTCCTGTAACTGCTGATCCTTGGATCTCCTGGATGTTTCAGAAAGAACAGGAGAGGTTTTTCTTCCTGTCATATATAAAGCAGACTTTTAAAATATGTTTTCTGGACTTGTAAGTACATAGCTGGAAGTTACATGACAAAGGGTAGGCTGTTGCTTAATAAGTAAGCATTCCAGTGGGAGTTCCCACTTTCAGGCAACTCAATCATCAGGAGGAGGCGTGTTTCATTCTTGGGTACTAATATTTGCAAGAGAAGCCTTAGCTTTTCTACCAAACCAATTCACATGCTTCAGGAGACATAATGGCACTGACTTCTCCTCACCCTATTCACTTCAGTCAAAGCGGGGACTGTCAATCATTCCAGTATTACACAGGCACAGTGGAACAGTATGTGGCAGGATGTGGCAGGCTGGGACAGGCTGGAGCAAGCTGGGGCAGGATGGGGCAGGATGGGGCAGGGTAGAACCTGCTTGGTCTATGCCTATTCATATCTTCAGTTAAGCAAGCCCCTTTCAGCTCTGATTCTCCATTCCATTCGGCTTTGCTACCTGTCCTTCTTCACTGGTTTCATAATGAACACATAGAGAGGCACACACACTTCAATTTGTCTTCCTAATTATGTAAATGTTTAATATTAAATAAAATACCTCACTCTTAGTCTCTCTGCCTATCTATCTATCCATCTATCTATCATCTGTCTGTGTATCTATCTATCATCTGCCTATGTATCTATCATCTAATTATCTTCATGTCTGTCTAGATAGACAGCAATAATCCATTCTCTCTCTATCTATCCAACTGTCATCTACCAATCTGTATATCTATCATCTGTCTATCTCTCTGTCACCTACTTGTCTATCATCTACCTGTCTAATCTATCTATCTGTCATGGCTCCATCTATCCATCTATCTGTATAGTATTTATCTATCATCTACCTATGTCTATCTATTAATCATCTATCCATCTACCTATTATCTATTTATCTATTGTATGTTTATCTGTGTGCCTAGCTATTCTCTATCTATCTATCTTATATATATATATATATATATACATATATATATGTATATATATATAATCTGTCATGTATCTATTTGAAGAGATTTAATGTGACATATTGGCTAGAAATACTTTACCATCTTGAAAGCTAGAAATCTCACCATCAGCTGTCTATAAGCTAAAGATTCAGAAGCTAGCTGCTGTTGCTGTCACAACCAACATCTGAAGACCTAAGAACCAGACAACCCAACCACACGACCACACAGTCATATATATGCACTGACTTTGCTAGGGTATTTCTCTTTATAGTCCTGAATTTTGTTATTGCTGAGTCCTGTATATTGTCGAACATAAGGACAGGGTGAAAGGCAAGAAGGTCACAGGATAGCTTCCTATGGCCTTTAGATTTGAGACTTTCTTAACACTTTCTAACAGTGTAGCATTGGGGGATGGTGAGGTGGCTCAGCAGGTAAGAGCACTGACTGCTCTTCTGAAGATCCTGAGTTCAAATCCCAGCAGCCATATGGTGGCTCACAACCATCTGTAATGAGATCTGACACCTCTTCTAGTGTGTCTGGAGACAGCTACAGTGTACTTACATACAACAATAAATAAATCTTTGGGCCAGAGCAAGATGGGCTGGAACAGGGCCAGAGTGAGCAGAGGTCCTGAACTCAATTCCCATCAACCACACGATGGCTCACAACCATCTCTGTACAGCTTCAGTGTACTCATATACATAAAATAAATAAATCAATAAATCTTTAGAACAAAGCAAAACAGTGTAGCATTGGTGAAAAGCCAGTGTTTGACACCCACTACACTGTCTGGTGGCAGAGTGTGCAGAACATGCCTTGTGCACACGGCTGGAGTGAGGCGGTGTCCACAGTTGTGATGGAGGAGTTGTGCACTGAGAACAGTTGGTAGCAACAGTAGAGTATGTTGCCATCTTCTGGTGAGACTGGGCCACTCCTTTGTTGCAGTCATGGGAAGGTCTGAGGATAGAATGTGTGTGGCTGGCTTTTAGTGTGCACACACCCATGCAAGTGCCTGTGGGGTGGGGGGTCAGAGGTTGGCACCAGGCATTTTCTATCGCTCTCTACCTTATTTTGTTGACACTGGGTCTCTCACAGAACCTAGGGCTCTCTGTTTCTGCCAGTCTGTCTGGTCAGTCAGCCCCTAGAGCCTGCCTGTCACCATGCCCACCCCTCCACCAGGATCACAGACACATGCTAACCCATCAAGCATCTTACTCACTGTCATCGTCCCCAACCAATAATAATAGACTTTGTGACTGTGGTCAAAAGCCCCATCTCTACATCCTAGGATCAAGTGGAAACCCAGTCCTCCATCTGAGGCACCTGAATCATCTCAATATTTTCTACCCAAGCTCTCAGCCCCCACGCTTTGTTTCATACAACGAATTCCAAGGCTTCTGGAGTCTGTGCAGTTGCCATCTCATGGAAAAGGTTTGACTTGCTCGCCTCTTCAAGCCTCTGGTCTCTCCTAGTGTCAAAGTTCATCTCAGAGAGCTAACACTTTCCCTGTGGGCTATACACACAAGGCCAGAGAGGTACCCAGTTCTGAAGCATCATCAAATAGATCCTTCATCATCCATGATGTCCAGTGGGGACATAGTCACACATGTCTCTGTGCCTTTTCACAGATGTTCCCCCTGCCAGTGGGGCTGTCCTGACTTCACTGTCTGTGTTGCAACATCCACAGAGCTTCACTTTCTGACTGGCAGAGCCAAACTGGTTATGGAAAGGAATAGATATGAAATCCAGATGGCCACCATCTAGCCCATTAAGTTCATTTTGAATAACACAGTACAGTGGCCAGCGATGTGAAGACTTGCTGAGCCCTATGATGCCCAGGACACACGTGGGTCCTTTACTTGGATCTTTTTGTCTCTTGAATGTTTTAGACATATCCATCATAGTAAAATGCTTTTCCAACAAAGGTGTATCCCCATGGCCTTGCAGCGAGATATTGCTTCTCGGTCCTTATCCCTCATGGCCTTACACTGTCTGTCGCATGCTTGCTGGTCCTTTTCCAGGAGGAAATCTGCCTGAGATGAGCTCTTCCTCTTCTGCAATTGTGCTCTTGGACCTTCTTTATAATCTCTGTCTTTCCGCTCCACACCATCTCCTTGTCCTTCCGCTGATGCGCAGACTCCACACCACCTCCTTGTCCTTCCGCTGATGCACAGACTCCACACCACCTCCTTGTCCTTCCGCTGATGCGCAGACTCCACACCACCTCCTTGTCCTTCCACCGATGCGCAGACTCCACACCACCTCCTTGTCCTTCCACCGATGCACAGACTCCTTTGTGGCTGTGCTTTCCTGGCATAGCTCAGTCATTTCCTTACTGTCATTAAGATGTCGCAAATATTTTTAGTGTCATAATTCAGAAATGCACTAAGGCCCTGTAAGAGAGAGGGCTTTCTTTTTTAAATTTCAAGGCCTGGGAGGTGGCTTAGTCAATGAACCACTTCTCAACACAAACTTGAGGGCCTAACTTCAATCTGCAGGACCCAGTAGAAAGTCTAGCATATATAATCCCAGTACTGGGGACGTGGAGATAGCCAGATCCTGGGAGTACACGGCCAGGCAGGCTAGCCTGACCAACAAATAGAAGGTCTCGTTTAGATGACTTAAAAAATAAAGTGGATGGCTTTAAGGAATGACTTTGAAGTTGTTCTGTTCTCTGGCCTCTGTATAAGTGTACATGTACACACACACACACACACACACACACACACACACACAGACAGACACACACACACACACACACANAGAGAGAGAGAGAGAGAGAGAGAGAGAGAGAGAGAGAGAGAGAGAGAGAGAATTCATACCCTATTTAAAAGGGATAATATTTATGTGTGTGCCTGTGACCCTTCACGTTATTAGGTTGTATGTCAACTAAACCAATGGTTACTCTATCAGATGGCATGGGAAACGTTTTCCATATTTTAATTGTAATATGAATCCATGGTGAGGTCAGCAGGTTGTCACTCCACGTGATAAAGAAAGGAACAAAGGATCAGAAGCTAGAAGTAATAATAATTCCCTGGTCACTTAGGAGAGAATGCAGAAATACCTTAGCCCAAACTCTATTTTCCTATCTTACCATGACATCATCTTTTAACTAGAGAGTCACATTTATAATACATGATTGGAATAAAGCTAAAGACATAATATATCATTTGCTAATGTGTTCTCAAAATATGGTGATTATAAACTGTCACTGGTCAATATGTTTTTTGGTCCTGATGAGAACCTGTGTCTTTGATGTGCCTGTGACAGCGGTCGGCTAGGTCAGATGACTGAGCATGACACATCACTGGCCTGGCAAGTGTCTTTCTTGGCTAGGCTTTTCTTGTAATTCTAAAGCATCATGACCACATGCAACCTGGAGAGGAAAGGAGTTATTGCATCTCATACCTCCAGACAGCAGTCCATCTCTGAGGGCACTTCAGGAGGCAGGCACTGGAGTGAGACCATGAAGGTACACTACTTAGTGGCTTGTCCTTCACAAGTTGCTCAGCCTGCTTTCTTACACCATCCCGGATGCCCTGTCCAGTGGTGACAACCACCCACATGAGCTGGGTCCTTCCACATCAATCATCAACCATTAACTCCCCTATCCCTTCAGACTTGTCGACAGGCCAGTCCAAGGGGACGTTTTTTCAATTAAAATGTTTTTCTCTTTCCAAATGACACTAGCTCATGTCAAGTAAATAAAACATGAGCCAGCACAAGAAAGGGAGAGGTTTTAATATGGTGGGTTGTTTTTTTTTTCAGAAAGCTCAAACTTAAATGTGGACCACATGTTGTATAGGTGACTGGTCACCCAAGATTTCCTGAGATTGTGACTCATGATGAAGGTATTATGACATCACCTGCTTGCTTTCTTGTTTCCTGCCCTGCTCCATTCACCCAGTATGAAATGACTGTGGGGACAGAGGAAACATAGACCATTACCATCGATAGGAACGAGTGCTAGGAACATTCTCTCTTAAATATTATCTTCAAGCACAATCTTTCTGCACAGCGGAGTCTCCTGTTCTCCAGTAACTCCACCTCGGCACCTTTGCCTTTAATTGGGACTTAATTAGCTTCAGAGTGTAATGTAAAGGTTTTCCGTTCACACCACTAATTCACAGCTTCTTCATTTTGCAGCTTAGTGTCACTTCCTATTCTCCTCAGTTCCTATGCTCTCCTTTCCTGTTTACAGTGCAAAGACGAGAGGTCTTATCTGGCCCACTTTGGGGCCTCACCTCTGTTAGAAATCACTCCTTTTAAAAAACTATTTATTTTAGTGTGTGTGTGTGTGTGTGTGTTCTGTGTCTGTGTGTCTGTGTATGTGTCTGTGTGTGTCTGTGTGTGTGTCTGTGTGTGTCTGTGTGTGTCTGTGTGTATGTGTGTGTGT
>NC_034610.1:30202076-30210866 GCF_900095145.1 Mus pahari
TGTGTGTGTGTGTCTGTGTGTGTGTGTGTGTCCACATGTGCATGTATGTACAGTCAGAGGCCAGAGAGACTGTCAGATCCCCTTGGAACTAGTCTTACAGGTGCCTGTAGCTGTTCCGCATGGGTGCCGGGGACAGAACTCAGGCCTTTTACAAGAGTAGCAAATGCTCTTAACTGATGCCTTCTCTCGCTGAAGCCCTAGAGACCCCTCTTACATATAAACACTAAGTGCAGAAAAGCCCATAGCCAAAGGAAGGATCTTACTCATAAAGAATTCGAAATGCACTTTGCAAACCATTCAGTAAACAAAAACACAATAAAATCTGTTTGAATGAAAGAAAAACTAAAGGTATGTAAAACTAAAAAAAAAGACATAACACATATCATGTGTTTCTCTATTATGATTTTAAACTCATTTTTTATTGAAAATATTTTTTCATATGATGTATCCTCCCCCACCCAACTCCTTCTCCAGAGAGATGATCTATAAGAGACACTAATATCCTTACCCTTGGCTATCAGACTACTGGGACAAAGGACCCCAGGAATTAAATTTCTCCAGGACTCTCACACTAGAGGAAGAGAAGGATTAGACCCCTGGGGCTAGTCAGAGCAGGAACTTCTCTCCCTGAAAGAGATTTCAGACAATTCTGACAACTTATCTGACCCCACTGCAGATGTAGTTGTAGCTAAGACAAGATGGATCCATGTGGGGCAGGACTATGTCTGGAGTAGAACCATATAACTGTACATACCTCTTGCTGTCTATTTATACTATCAGCATCCGCATGGATGTTGGCCCGGGTGTTACTTGGCCCTCTTTATTTATTCCTCTTTCCCATTATGGTCACACCAAATAAACTTTTCTCTGTTTTTCAGTACTGTTTGTGAGTTTAGCATAGGTGGCTGAGCCGGGCTTATTAGGCTTCCAAAATTCTAAAATCTCAATTAATATGCAACAGATTTTACCACAATAATGCTCTAAAATTCTCATGAAATCATGAATTCACGTATATTATTGAGTAAATTATAGGAAGGCTCTAGAGAAATGGCTCAGCAGTAAAGAAAACTTGCTGCTCTTCCAGTGAACAGGAGTTCTGTTCCCAGCACCAATAACAAGCAGTTCACAACTACCATTAACTCCCGGTTCAGGGAATCTGGCGCCCCCTTCTGGCCTCCACAGGTACTCACATGTCCAACAAGTTTAAATTAAATACAGTATCACTTTCTTTCTGAGAGCATATTTAATGCTGATATATGATACATCTAAAATTATTTTGATAAAAGCCAGTTTGGAATAAATAATAACAAGTTAATATTTGTACTATAGACTACATGAGAATATTTCAGTGCCAGATGAAAACTGTTCATGATTTGTACACTTTGCATCAGTGGGGCTTGGTAACCATAAATATACACTGTATATGGTTAAAAAAGACACTCCTAACAAAATAGTATTCTACTGATTATACCCAGAGCTTCTGGAGTGTTGTCTACTGTGATCTGTGCTGAAATTATCTGTTGAGGGTGTAAACAAAGAGAAACAGAGTCTTTCACATGACTTAAAGACAATGACTCCTAGCAAGCTTTCTGCCTTCAAAATTTTTAATGACCTGTGAGTGTCATGATAGGGAGAATATGGATGGAAGAAAACCAGGAAAATTTAGAGCCATGTATTTCTTTTAATGTAACAACTCCACTCTAACTCTTAGAATGTATTCTATTTATAACAAAAATTGGGCCGGGCGGTGGTGGCGCAAGCCTTTAATCCCAGCACTCGGGAGGCAGAGGCAGGCGGATTTCTTGAGTTCAAGGCCAGCCTGGTCTACAACGTGAGTTCCAGGACAGCCAGGGCTACACAGAGAAACCCTGTCTCGAAAAACAAAAAAAAAAAAAAAAAAAAAAAAAAAAAAAAAAAAACAAAAAACAAAAAATTGTACATCAGGTTGAAAACACAACTGGGACTATTTTGTTTGCAGGAAATGTATCTGAGCTTGTATCAGGCACTTACAAGCTGGATCTGTGATGGTTTGTATATGCTTGGCTCAGGGAGTGGCACTATTTGGAAGTCTCTGTGGGTGTGGGCTTATGACCCTCATCCTATCTGCCTGGAAGTCAGTCTTCTACTAACAGCCTTTAGATGAAGATGTAGAACTCTCAGCTCCTGAACCACGTCTACCTGGATGCTGCCATGCTCTGCCTTGATGATAATGGACTGAACCTTTGAACCTGTAAGGCAGCCCCAATTAAATGTCGTCCTTTATAAGAGTTGCCTTGGTCATGGTGTCTGTTCACAGCAATGAAACCCTAACTAAGACAGGGTCTTTTGTTGTTGCTGTTGTTTGTTTGTTTTTGTTTTTTGTGGAAGGGCATGCGTTCCTCACTTGAGTCCCCAAGGTCTCACCAGGGAATGGAAGCCTGACACCTGAGTCTTCATTCTCTCTCTCCATCTCCTTTTATCTTGGCTCAGCTTCCTGCTTACCAGCACAGTGCAGGGTAATCATCAAGGAATGTCTATCTGAGACTTATCTCATGCTCCTTCAAGGCCTGAGGCTCAGAAATAAGTCGTTGTCCTTAACCTTTTCCTGAAAACCACCTTAGATTCCAGGAACAATAGAACATATCCAGATCCATAAAGTATGTTTGTGACAAGGGACTGGATTTACCTCCAAGCTCAGGTAAGCCTGCAGGGCAAGTACTTCCAGAAAGGGTTATCTAGAACAGAGCTGCTACACCTCATCGGAACTGGACTGGCCCCCTTCCTGGGGTGGCTTGACTAACAGCTTAATGATTTATTGGACCACCTTGGTCCTGAGCAGAGACAATAATGAGTCAGACCACACCCTGATCAGGACTACTTACGCATGCATGCCTCTAGCCAGCTGCCTCCATTCTCCCTATACTTAAATTAAAGCTTCCGGTAGCCCCTGAAAGGTGGACTCAGGGTCACTGGTCCGATGTGGACACACGGATTATGCGCCCCTCTCTCTGTTTTTCACCATTCCGTCAATCACCTTGTTAACTATGGTCTCTAGCTCCTCTGGGAGTAGGAGTCTTATGAGCCCTGCTCCAGCGATGATGTGATGTTGATGGGCCCAGTCTTGTGAAGGGAGCAAGTGACTGCTGAACACTCAGCCTTGCATAGGTCCTCTGTATCACCTATCTGAGGCTCTGAAAACATCAAGGAAGCAACAAACGTAAAAACAAGAAATGGAAAGGTACGGTGCTAAAGGCTCTCTTCTGATAGGACACTGTTCTTGCACCCAAGGGCTCTGTTCTTTTTTTAAGATATTCTTTCTCCTTATCTTCCAAGAACATCCTTTTGGGCCCTTTTCTCTGGTTGCTAACTTTTCCTATCTTTCATCTGCCTTTACCTGTTAAATACAAGTGCTTCTTAAAGTTCAAGGAAACATCTCAACACCATCTCTTCGAGAACTCCAAAGGACAATCAACAATAACCTCCTTCCCCAGAGACCTAAAGGGATTCATGTGCACTGCCTGCCACTTCCCCTTAGTCATATGCACAGCCCGCCACTTCTCTTTAGAAATATAGACATTCCATTCAGCTCAGAACTAAAATCTTTCTTTGAACATTTCCCTCCCCCCAGATACTTTATTTTTTTATTTTTTTTTTTAATTTTTTGGTTTTTTGAGACAGGGTTTCTCTGTATAGCTCTGGCTGTCCTGGAACTCACTTTGTAGACCAGGCTGGCCTCGAACTCAGAATTCCGCCTGCCTCTGCCTCCCAAGTGCTGGGATTAAAGGCGTGCGCCACCATGCCCAGCTCCCCCAGACACTTTAAAGATGGCCTGTTCCAGTCCCAGGTGACCTCCACCCTCCGGGCATTCCTCTGGACACTCTTTATACAGGCAGCATGCTATTTATTCTTTCAACCCTATCCAACCTCTGCAGCACCCACTCAGTGTAGCTCCTAATGTTCCTTAAATCTGGGAGTTTTCTACAGCTCTACTGCCACAGTTTTAGAAACCCCTCTGTACCAGGCTTCCATTCTGGGGATAGAATAAAATCTATCTGAATGAACCTGTGCCTTCTCCCCCGTACCCATCCATTCTCTCCATGTCTCTGCCCCTGTACCAATTACTATTTCTTATAGGAGTCAAGGTCAAATTAATGCTTCTAAATGCGTTTTGAAACTCTCTGGCAAGTAAGAGACATGTCTAAAGGCAAACAAAAACATAAATGAATACAAAAGCAAGACATAATCACAAACAACAAACGAAGCCACAAAATCAGGATTAAAAATAAAGGCTTCTGAAATTCAGGTCATTTAAGAACAAAATGCTGGGAGTTGCTCAGGAACAAATAAACACTGAATTCCCAACCCTAGGGGTAGAATTTTCCGAGAGAAATCAAGAGACAAAAACCTAACACTAGGCCCCTAGCATACTTAAGTGGGAAACTCATAAAAAAGCTGTAATGTGTAAAAGGATTCCACTTTGGTGAAAGGATTCATTTATTAAAAAGAAAAATCTTCTGGTAGACAGAGAGTGAAGAAAACGATGTGTCCTTTGCCACAGCTCGAGGCTTCTGAAGACATGTTTAACTGGAGAACTGGCAGCCATTGACTGTCCCCAGGCAAGTATGGGCTTGAATTGACACCACTTGTGGAGAAACTCCAAACTGTAACTAAGGGTTCCATCCCAAGGCAGAAGTGTATTCACTGCCCAGCACAGAGAAATATGCAAGTCTGTTCAAGAAGAAAACAGTTCAGTCCTGCCTCTCAAAATTCCCATGGATTAGAGCTGGCGAGAGATTTTACTCCGTTCACACAGCATGCCCTGGCTGCCATCCAAAGGTGCACATAACACACACAACTGGGTATGGTGCTGTAAGCCTAGAATCCTGTCATTTAGAACGTAGAGGATTAGATGTTCAAAGTCGCCATCAGCTACATGCCAAATCAAAGTAACCTGACCTACTATGTAAGATGCTTACTTTAAAAAGAAGTCCTATAGATTATCTCCAGCCAAATATAAATTCATAATAAAAGCATTACTTAGTATGTGAAAGAGTGAATGAAATTTAATTGAAAATGAAAATACAATAAAAAAAATATATATAAGATTTTAAGGATTTGACTAATGAGAGCCAAAATAGTAAGTAATTAGGTAAAATAGTTAAAGAAATAACAAAAATTGGGTAGGGAATAAATGACTTGTAAATATAACCTAGTGCACATTAATGAGAGCTAATGTATTTTCTTCTTGAATAAGTAAAAAGCCTATGATTTTTTTACTATTCTATTATATAATATAATTAATGTAATATATTATTACTATGCTGTGTTAACTATAATGCATAAAATGCTATCTAACAGACCCGGAGAGAACTAGGAGTCAACTCTGTGTGGAAGTCAGAGCAGAATGGGGTGCAGAATAAAAGCTGTGTTTATGAAAAATGTGGGCACTCCTGCACTGGACCTGTTTTTCATGAACCCACCTTACATAACCATATTTGGGTCTGGATATTATGGCTCAGTCTTTAAAAGAAGCACTTCTCTTACAGAGGACACAAGTTCAGTTCCCAGTATCCATGTCATGTAAGTCACAACCACGTACAACTCCAACCCCAGGGGATCTTCTGCCCTCTTCTAACCTCCACAGAAACTACACCCACGCGTGCACATACACACACATATGCACACATGCATGCACATGCAAATAGTGATTCCAAGTATGGTGAGAATTAAAGGCAGTAGGAATAGTTATCACTCCATTTGTCAATTTTTCCATGGTCTGGAGTCAAGTAGATCAACAACTCAACAAACCTCTTCTAGACCCTGACCAGAGGACTTTACAGTTGGACTGAACTTGCCCCCGTGACAACCATTAAAGCAGATATCGCCACCACAATGGTGTTTTCCCCCCGGGAAAACTGACCTAAAACACTTCGACCGTTAAATCGACAAAAACCATAGCTTGTAGAAACTTAAAAGGAGGGGGGGTCTCCCAGGGACTGCTGCCAAGGCTAGTGGCAGCAGCTCAACAGAAGGTGAAACTGATCACTAAACAGAAAACTAGAGCTTTGGATACAGCGTGGTCACCGGGTGCTCCAGCCACTACTGAGACCTCAGTAACTACAGCTGGGTGGAGTTTGCTTCAAGCATCCACAGTCTACAGAAAGAATCACGATACCCTGTGCCCAAGAGGGAATGGAAGCCCCCATACATAAACAGAATGGGATCATTGGAAAGCAATGCAGTGCACAGTCAGGACCAGGAACAAGGAAACAGCAGGGATTGGCCAGGAGAGGAGGTCCACATGCAGGCCAGTGACCTCATTCCTTTTATTTCCGTTTCGCTCTCCATGCCACTACAACTATTCTTCATCCACCAGAGATTCCATATCCACCTAGCTTACCCATCCCCTACCTACAGTCATCTCTTACCTATACCATAAGGAGAGCATTGGACAGACAACACTGCCCCCTATCGGTTTGCTTTTTGCTGTTTTATGCACTTCAGCGCTCCGTTTTGCCTTTCTCCATTCCTGTACCCATTTCTTTTACTGTTACTATTCCCCCAAACCCGGAGGAGGACCAGGTTTTATCTCTTAACTTCCTCTTCTTAGCTCACCATTAACCAAACCTCCCATATATTCACCTCACCTTTTCCTTTGCCTCCTCTTACGATGTAGTACTCTTTGAGTTAGAATCTCTCTACCTAAATTTTAGTACAGCTCTCAGAACTCATCAGTGGGGTTCTTTGTACATAGATGGTGGTGAACACAGAAACTCACCATTGTTCAAGTTCAAAGAACAACCTCGGCAACAAATGGGCATCTATATCACACACATACGCCCCCCCCCCCAAAGGCTAAGAGACTATTACAGAAGAAGAGGTTAAGAATACCGTAAAGTGACTGGTTGGGAAGGCCACAACAAGACCACTGCGCACAGGGACTCACCCATGGCAGTTGTGGTTGGCCGTACAAGCTCTGCATCAGATGGAGTCAGTCACCATTCATTCTAACATGGAGTGAGAAGAGGTTCATGAGTCCCCACATTTAACTGAGGCGCTGTGGACAGCTTTTGGAAGTGGAAAATTTTGGCTTTCTTTAAGGGTGTGATTCCTGGTAGATTTGATGATTCTANAGCTTTTGGAAGTGGAAAATTTTGGCTTTCTTTAAGGGTGTGATTCCTGGTAGATTTGATGATTCTAATAGATGATCCCATACCCGGGAGAATATGGACAGCCTAGACTGGAATCTAGGTTGTGTGTGTCTGTATGTGTTTCGGGGGGGGGGGGGGGGGGGGGGGGGGGGGGGGGGGGATGGTAGGGGGGGAGGGACGGGAAGAACAAAGTTGAAAGGCTTAGGGAAGTAGGGATGGATCTGGGAGGAGTTGATGAACACGATCAAAATACATCATAAGGAATTCTAAAATAATTAATAAAAATTTACAGTACTCTATTATACATGTGAAACTTTCTAAGAGGATAGAGCTTAAGAATTCTTACCATATGTACAGGTACCACACATACAAGGGAAATAGTTAACTCTTGAGGTAAAAGAAAAATTATTTATATTTTCAAGAGAAGATTTATCTATTTTGCTTTATGTGCATGGGTGTTTTGACTGTATCTATGTATGTACATCAATCACACTTGTGCCTGCTGGGGCCTCTTAAACTGGAGTTACAGATGGTTGGGAGCTACCATATGGGTGCTAAGGGTTGAGCTTGGTTCTCCGCAACGGCAACAAGTGCTTTTTAACTGTTTAGCCATCTCTCCAGCTCCCCATAAAGGTAAAGTGGTTATCTTCATTACAGTGACCGTTAAATCCATATAATTTTAGTTATTGCTTGTATCTCATTAAATTTAAAGAAAACAACCCTAGAGTTGATATTTATCCCACAGATGGCTGACAGACAATAAAATAGAATCTAGAAAAGGCACGTGTCTACAGGAGAGTCTCCCAACTTTGTCTCCTAGAGAGGAAGGATGTAAACAAGGCTTCTGTGAAATTCCCAGTGGGCAGGCTGAACTCCCACTGTGCTCAGCTCTAGAGTCCCAGAGTCTCAGCAGATGTTAAGAGGCAGGCTAATGCAACCAGCTGAGTTATCTGTGACCAGCATGTGTGAAGAAAGACATTTTCCTAAGGAAAACACAAAGTATTCCACAAATTCCCAGCCATAAAATTCTATAAAACATGAGCTACACCTAAACCCTTCTAAAATTAGAAGTTTACATAAAATGACTATAAATTTCAGAAGAGGCCACCTTATTTCTTTTTCTTTTTTTCTTTTCTTTTCTTTTTCTTTTTCTTTCTTTTCTTTTCTTTTTTTTTCTTTCCCGTGAATGAGAGGTTTTATTTTTAAGGAAACTTTCATTTTGAGAACAACTTTGAATCTTTTTTCTGGTATGAAAATCAAGGTCAATTTCCATCTTTATTTGGAACATCTGTTCCTTTTGGGATTGGTGTTAGCTGTCTGGGTAGAGGTAGGGCTCAAGTCACTGTAGTCCAAAAGCTAAGAATTGAACAACTCCTAGGCCACATAATTATTGTTATCAGAAAAGTAAGTTAATCTTTCTCTTATTTTCCCTTTTTTAAAATTAGATATTTTCTTTATTTACATTTCAAATGTTATCCCAAAAGTTTCCTATGCCCTTCCCCTGTCCTGCTCCCCTACCCACCCACTCCCACTTCTTGGCCCTGGTGTTCCCCTGTACTGGGGCATGTAAAGTTTGCAAGACCAAGGGGCCTCTCTTCCCAATGATGGCCAACTAGGCCATCTTCTGCTACATATGCAGCTAGAGACACGAGCTCTGGGG
>NC_034610.1:30214224-30234501 GCF_900095145.1 Mus pahari
TCTCTCTCTCTCTCTCTCTCTCTCTCTCTCTCTCTCTCTCCCTCTCCCTCTTCCACCCCTCCCCCTCTCCCCTCTCTTCTCTTCTCCTACAGCCTGCTGATCCAGATCCAGATGTAGAGCTCTCAGCTACTTCTCCAGCACCACATCTGCCTGCACTCTGCCGAGCTCCCCACTGTGATGATAATGGACTAAATCTCTGACACTGTAAGCCTTCCCCAGTTAACTGCCTTCTTTTATTGGAACTCAAACTGTCTCTACACAGCAATAGAACACTGACTAAGATGCACAGCATGAAGCTGGGAGGCAGAAAGCGTCCTATATAAAGTAGTCACAGAGGGTCAGGGGCAAGAGCATGCATGCGAGGGGCAGCCATTGAGGCACTGACTTCTCTGGTAAAAGCCTAAATGAAGACGGCAAGCAGTTCCTAGAATCTTTGAGACAGGAATACTCACCCATATTCATTTTATGATTCATGGAGAACACAAGTCTAAGTAAGGACCCAAGTTGGGAAGCAATGAAAAGGAAAAAGACAGACCTGACACTTCTGTAAAGAAAAAAAAAATCAACTTCCTGTTATGTCAGGGTAAGTCATGGGACCTGAAAAATCACACAGACACAGACACTCACTTGTGTGGATCTGTGCCAGGGAAAAAGACAAAAAAAAAAACCCTTACCAAACAACTTATAAGTAGGGGTAAGAGCCAAAGCTGGGGACAAGCTTTTAACCCAAGGGAAATGGATCCCTGGGTCGCAGAGGGACAGAAAGCAGGCTTTTCTTCTAGGCTCCGACCATCTGCAAAAGTGAGAAGAATTATTGGCAGAAAGTCTGGATAGCTGACCACAGAACAATGGCAGGAAGACTCAGCCTCCACCCCAACTCTGAGACAGAATAAGCGCCATTCCTGCACAGACAGAAACAGTCCTCCCTCCCACTCCCAGATCAGTCTGAATAGATCTTACCAAGTTAGGCATACTTGAGTATAATTTACTTGACATTAAGTAGCCTTTGGCTACATAAAGCATATACTTAAGGTGTGGATAGCAGCTGAGGAACCCTATCTTATGCTTAGACGGGTGGGGAGTGTTCCAATACACTTGTCTCTAGACACAGCAAGTTTTCACGATACGTTGTCAGCAGCTCTAGACCTTAAAGGGCACCGTTGAAACTCAAGCCTCTTGCCTTTCTGGAGCAGTGGCGTGATTATTTACTGGAGAGCATAGAAATAGACGCTGGCAAAAATATTATAAAAATGTGTCCTTCTGTTTGCTCAGGAGATGCAAGTTTTCTGTAGTTGCTTCATTTTCCTTGAGATGGACAGCTGTGAATATTCTAATCTCTGACGAATTTGTAGTTAACTTAAATCTATGAAAATTGATTTTTAAAAAAGTGAGCAGAAATTACCAGTTTTGGGGAATTAGGGACTGCTAAGTGACTGGTCAGGTCGCCTTGACCCCGCCCTTCTCGGGAATGTGTCCCGGACTTCTGAAGGGTGACAGTTACCGCAGCTGACAACACTTCAGCACCCCAGAGTTCTTGCAAGTGTTCTCAAGAGTGCACGCTACAGAGCCCAACCTAGAGATGAGTTTTTCTGGGCGGAAGTGACATTTGGCATCTCCTTTCCCTACTTTCAATGTCTTCCCGATGCACAGAGGATCTACCCTGTCATGACCAAGGTAGGAAGGGCATTCACTATAATTTTTCCAAGCCACGGCATCGCAGCATCCCTGGCCAAGCACTAAATCACTGCTGTAATCTCGCATTCCCATTCCCTCTACTTGCGCACATAGAAATGATCTTGATTTCCCACATTTGAGTCCCAAAGAAAAAAGGTAACGAAATACCAAATAAACACATTTAAATATGTATGGATAATTGGAATTGAATACATATTTCAAAATTAATACACCAGATACAGGGAGATATTACCTAGGAATTTTATTATCTGAAATTTATAATCAAAAAGTATTGCCGGGTGGTGGCGGCTCACGCCTTTAATCCCAGCACTTGGGAGGCAGAGGTAGGCGGATTTCTGAGTTCGAGGCCAGCCTGGTCTACAGAGTGAGTTCCAGGACAGCCAGGACTATACAGAGAAACCCTGTCTCCAAAATAACCAAAAAAAAAGGTAAAGAGTGTAATTGAATATGGCCTTCTGAAAATCTCTCTCTGACTGTGTGACATGGTTTTCAACACCAGAACACCATCTATAGCAGCACAACATTACACTCAGGTGAAGTGAAGTGTGGCAACAAGGGGCCTTGCTTTCTGCCTTCGCATGTAGATAGAGAACCCTGGACTTAAGAAAATGCCCCTTGTCCCCAGACAGCTTTGCATGTGGCTGGAAAGAGGGTACTTAGTAACAAGGGAGGAAATGACGGGAAGGAAATAGTTTTGTGTCTGAGAGCCATGTGGAATTCCAAGATAAGAAAAACAGTTGCTAATTCGAGTATAAAAGCAGGAAACATGATACACTTACTTCCTTTTATGTAAACACAAGTATATGTGGGGTGGCGTGAAAATTATTTTTCTCTTGCTCAAACCACAAAGGCAAAGAATCAAACTGGTTGTGGACACACTGGCTTCTTTTCCTTGTGGACATTATGGCTAATAACACCACGAGTTTAGGGAGTCCTTGGCCAGAAAACTTTTGGGGTAAGCTATCTTTTCCTCACTGCTTTTAACTTAAGATGCACAGAAATTCTCTGCATGGTTTATTCCAACACTGGGAATCTCTAAGACAGTTTGCTCGCCATAACTATCTGGTGATGGTTTTTGTGGATTTATTTCAAGAAATGTACTCATAAAATGTCATCAGGATAAGCTACAGAAACGTTAAAGACTAATCGGGCATTAGCAAAACTGTTTAGAAAATGAGATTTTCTTTAAAGTGAAAATTAAAAAAAAAAAAACGAAGTAGACATCATTGTTAAAAGAATGTAACATATGGGTTTTGTTGGAATGTTACATTTTATTTGTCTGAAGGTGATGGACTCCTGTGTCAAAGATACATGCTGCTGCTCCTTTCTCTTGGCATATATAGTTCGGTGAAAACCAAGAGGGTACAACTGTATTGCTAAGTATTTTATTTCATGAAGCCAAGGTGTTCTGCAGAGGGTTTTGAAGTCTGTGTTTTTGGTCAATGTTATTCTTTTTTTTAATTTTCAATGTGATTTTAAGCAACAAACCTATTGGTGAATGGCTTTAAAGTGTGGTGACAGAGACAACGTGGAATTAAAATGAAATTACAGATCTATAAGAGAGAAAGCAGAAATAACATATACTATTGCCATGCAAGCCTGTTCCAAAAGGAAGGGAAACAACACCAAAGCTAGCTTTGGCTGCAGCTGAGGCTGCTCAGCTCGAGGTCTCAGAGCCGGGAGGGCGGTGCTGAGGTCAAAATCAGCCTCCACTCCAGGCCAGATTTAGGAGGCAGGCCCTGGGGTGTGTAAAGAGATCGCCATGTCTCTGTGGTTTGAAGACATGTATAAATAAGGGGAATGATTTAAGTTAAAACCAGAAGGAACTTTAAAGGAGAACTGGAGTTTACTAAGAAACCTATACCCCATATTATGTGAAGGGTGGATAAATTTGTAATCATCTCAGAAAACTGTATCAGGCTCCCCACTGTGCCTGGAAGCAGGGCTTCCGGAAACCATCTAGTAAATACAGCTGCAGCCACCTGGCCCCGGCGATCGATCGATTACCACAGGTATTTACATGAAGAGAATTAACTAGTTCATTATTTTTTTTATTAATGTGCTTGCTTCAAGCTTTAAGAGATTTAGCATCATAAGATTAGTGAAAAATACGCTATACCTGTCTCAAATACATCTCAAACCAAGAGGAAAGCAACTGTGAATTCGGAATGGGTCAATGGTGTATTTGTGAAAACATCATTTGCTGTCCTCGTAAACGAGGACAACCAACAACCAGGGAGCACCTCAGGAAATTGATCATCACAAAGCAATTGATTCCAGAGCAAGTCATCCCAAGAGTAAACACTAACACAGAAATACCAGTTCTGACTTTTCAAACTTATCCAAGTTAATCTCCAGGTTCATATAGGAAAAAAATAACTCATTGTTCACTGGTTGGAGCACAGATGACTCTCATTAAAATAAATCTTACACTCTGAGTTCATTCCTTTCTCCTAGCGTTTAGATGCCTTAATAAGGAAATCCACCTGTGCTTAAGAACGAATTCCTGGGTGGAAGATCCTTGTCGCTTCTCCTTCCTCTTGGCATGGAGGTTTGGTTAGGAGAAAACCAGAGCAAAAAACGGTGAACCAAAAAATACGTTTGATGTCTTTTGTGAGACAGGACAAAGATGGCATTATCATTTCTGGGGTAAAATTATGAAGTATAAATTGTAATTATAACTTTAGTGTATGAAATATAAATATTTTCCGACACACAAATGTCAGTCTTTTTTTTATTTCCATTCTGTTTTGCATCAAAGCTGGTATCTGTCTTCATCACCTGTCCCCTCGGAATATTCCTTTAGAAATCACCCACAGTGCGGTGGAATCTGCTTTCAAAAGGACTCTCTTTGTGTTGCTCTTTGAATGAAGAGAATTAAACCAAAACAAAGCACACATGGCGTAGACCATAAGGACTCACAGGAACTTCTCAAACTTAACATAGTGATATGCATAAAAATAATTCAAAATATAACTTTCTAGTTTACTTTAGGAATGCAAAAACTAATAAGAAATGATACTCAGTTGCCACAAAGGATGATGGCCTGAATTTTCTCAAAGCGATCATTCAGTCAGACCTACACTGTGAAAGCGCTAAAGCCATCGAGCTAGCCAGTAGCAGCAGTGGCCTGAGAGCACAATGCAGGCTATGTCACCTTGCTCCTCCAGGTCTCTGTAACGCATGTCCCTTCTCTGAAAACCATCCCAGAAAGGCGGCAGGAGACAGAGGCCCTCAAAGTGTTGTGGAACTCACGTGTTTTCTTGGTCCTTGCAAGTCCACACTTCTGATTCTCTCTGCTGTCTCATTGCTGCCTTGTTATCGTTGCTGTTTTTCTGACAGTGCTGCTAGCACTGGCAAAAACTGGGGTATGTCATGATGTATGGGCATGCATTGGTTCACCTAATTGATCTCCCCTGCCCCAGAAACATTATTTCTCTTTAGAAAGGATTGCATTCTGGGAGGTGATTGTGTTTCTCCATATGTGAATAGAAGCCTATAAATAAATCAATAAGTGGTATCAATAACTCCTCCTTTGTCTTATAATATCATTATATTATACAAAGTGACCAAGAAGGAGAATATGCCATAGAAGTTAAAATATGATAAAATGGTCCCTGAATCCTTTTTAGAAAAAAAAATGGGTTATTACCTATTCCTAGGAAACCCAATAGCCTCCGAATAAAAAGGAACCTCTAAGGATGACGTTCTGCTCATTCATGTCTGACTATTAACAGCCTTCTTTGGTTCATTCATTTATTCCGAAGCTTTGGCTGACCTTATTAGGCAATGTATGAGGTGATGGGTGTGAGACATTGTCTGAGAGCTCGGAAAAACTGTTATCAGCCAGTAGGGCATGTGTGCAAAGACTCAGACAGCTAACCAGAACATCTGTATATGAAAATCACAGGAGCAGACTTGGGAAGTCAGAGTGGAGGCAGATTTCTTTCACATTCTGAATAGGAATGTAGAAATTTGAGATAATATGGCAGACTCTCTTGTCCTGCAGCGACTCCAAGCCTTCTTGGGTTTTCTCCCTGAAGTTGGAAATGGCCTGTGAGGTCTGAGGATCACCTCAGGTACAAGAGGGAGTGGACCAAGAGTTCTTGATCAAGGTCCTCTGCTGACATCTAGTGACAAGTATGCCCCAGCTGTTCTGGGGACAGTTTTCTCTCCCTGTCTTTCGTGGCTTGACTGCAAAGCCAGGGTCTTGTGTTCTGTGCGATTCTGACTACCAGCATGATTTTTCATTTCTGTGAGGCTCCCTGGTCGGTCCTTTGACTCTCATTACAATACTGTCCCACCTGTCTCAGTGCACAAACAACCTTTAACGTTTTCCCCAGAACACTGGAACTTCAGGAACCTACCTAGCCATTGTTCCGCCCTTCTGGTACCCAGGGCTTCTCATGGGGGCTTGCTATCCTCTCAACATGCTGTTAACCAGGGATCTAGGAGTGGACGCTGTCTTCTTGGATTCCCTGAGGCACAAGTAAGGATGGAGGGATGGAGGGGTGGATGGAAGGATGGCCTCATTCCTCAGAGCCCTCATTGCTTATACACTGTAAAGCAGTTCTCTTTCTCTCTCCAAAACGTCTTTACACTGCTCATGAAAAACCAGACAGGTTCTAATTTCTCCTTCCTGCTACTGAAACAGATCAAGAAACAACCAACAAACGGCATCATGGTTATAAATCACCCTTATTATTGCAGTGCCGCGCTGGCTTTCAGCATGACGCTACAGTCTTTGTGTTTAATGATTCGTTTGGTAGTTTAGGAGCAGAACAACTATCACTGCACATCCTTGGCTATTTACTGCCTTACCCTGCTCTGAGGTAGCTGAAGGCACAGAGGGTTACAGACTGATTTGTTTGGGAGCCAGGGCTGTCAAGGGGTGGTATGCTTAGCAAAGACTCCCTCAACCTATAACAAATGCTATATCTCAACCTATAGCAAAGATTGTGCCCTAGCTTGTAGGAAAAAAAATGTGGCTTTTAGGGGTTTAGCAAGCAGATGAGATAAGATGTTCGGAGTGTGTTTTGGTGGTGATGGAGCAGGCATGGTTGTGCACGGGCCCATAATGTTCACTCCAAATAGTAAGCAAACACTGCCCTTGTCTCAAGCCCATCTCTTCAGCTGTGTATAAAGAAAACTTCTACAAGTATGCACTGTTTCGTGTGAATAGCTTGTTAATTATTTCCGTATGCCTATCTATTACTTAGGATCTTTGAAGAACAAGTGTTGACAAATATAGATCCTTAAAACGCCTGCATCTGGAGTCCCTCCCTCACTGGGCTTCCCCGAGCTGAGGTTAGCATTGAGGTAGTGCTCACAAAAGTGTATGTGCCTCTTAGTGAAAACCCCGTTCTCCAGACGTCTGCAAGCAAATCATGAGAACTGCCTCTTCTTGTTAGAGCTAAGTTAGATTTGGGTATCAATGTCATGCAAGCCTTTTAAGACAAGTCGAAAGTATTCACTTCTTTTTGACTATCTGAAATCATTTGCAGAGAACTTGGGTTGGGTAATTATTTATTCTTTTTTTTTAAAAAAAATCACTAGTGGTGGCATAGGTGATACTTTTAGCTGGAAGTTTTAAAATAACACATCTATAATTTAAAATTATTTTTAATTATGGTGTATGTGTAGGTAGCATCTCACATAAGTGAAGGTGCTCACAGTGGCCAGAGGTGTTGGATCCACCCAGAGCCAAAGTTACTGGTGGTTGTGAGTTGGCACACGGGTGCTGGAAACCACATTTGATTCCTCTGCAAGGAATGAGTTGTTCCTCCAGCCCCACTCTCATTTTTTAAACCTTAGAGGGTCACTCAGATTTTCAATGGACTCCCTTCTTAGTTATGAAAATTTGTGTTTTCTAAGAATGTGCCACGTGAATTATATTTCCAAGCATATCAGGTAAAAGTCACTTATACTATGTTGACATATCTTCTCAATATTTTATTATAAAAATGTTCACTGGACAAAAACATTTGAAAAATTACTCTGGGTGTGGCTTGTTTACATAGTGTCTTTCAGATTTATCTATATTGTTTTAAGTTACAGGATTTCCTTTTTGGATTGATTGTAGGTTCAGTAATATTATCCCTTATTGCATTATTATTGAATATTCATACATAGACACCTATCCGCCATATGTCACTAAGTTACATGGTTCGTCTTGAGAGTTTCATTGTTTGGGTTTTTTGTCGTGCAAACATTGGACTGTACACACACAAACCAAAATGGATTTGACAGTGAGCAGTGACAGGGCCATTTGTAACCACTGTCATGCTGGGTGGTGGTGGTACACGCCTTTAATCCCAGCACTCAGGAAGCAAAGGCAGGTGGATCTCTGAGTTTAAGGATAACCTGGTCTACAGAGTGAGTTCCAGGATAGCCAAAGCTATCCTGACGGAAATCCTGTCTTAAAAATAAATAAAACAAAATAAAATAAAAATATAAAGCAAGCAAGCACTGTTACAAAGGCAGCTTGTCACTCACCAAACTCTCATTATGTTACTCGGGACTCCATAGGCTCCACCTCTTCAACTTACTCATCTGGTGATGGTCATTCAGGTTGCTTCCACCTGCTGATTGGAATGGTGATCACGAACCATTGGATAAAACCACTTCTAAATCTTCCAAGCCCGTGTTTATTTGCTCACTACTCTTCTCACAGTAGCAGCTGTAACACTATAAAACTAACCATGTAGGTACCTACACCTGCACTGAAAGAACAGATTAGATAACAGGAGAGAGGCATCCAATGGCGAGCTCAGCTCACTGAGGCAAGGGCTTCCGGGTAGGAGACTTTAGTACAGTTTTAGGAGTTTGCTTTTACTCTGCAGGAGGGTGGGGGTGTGGACACGCGTGTGGTGTGATTGGACTTAACTACTTGATTCCAAAAGGAGGGCATCTATGGATGCTGCTGCAAAGGGAAGAAGCATAAATCATGAAGCCCGCTACAAAAGTTGCGATGTCCTGATGCACGCGGTGGCGTGCATGTGAGGCCACAGAATAGACCAGAGAAGGCTGAATCCCGTTTTGTTGTTGACCTCAAGAGAATTTCCCAGCAGATGTGACAAACCCAGACTGTATTTATGCTTTGTGTTGTCAGCCGATTGCAATCGTTCACATTTCTGTGCCCTAAGTTCTGTTCACCCAAAGGTCTTTCTATCACAACATTTCTACCGCGGAACCCATCCTCATTTGCACTTTAGGAAGACGGGAACTCATGATCTCTTTCGGGGCAGAGGTGAAATTATGACTCCTGCAACTGCAGGCCTTTGAATATATTAGCCAGCTAGTGAAATGAAGATCACTTATCACTAACAATTCAACAATTGACCACTAGAGGGCGACCGCTACTAATTGTTCACACCATTTATCGCTTAGAGGCTGTGATTTTGCTTACTGAAATTTTAAGATCTTCCTGTTGGAAGGCACAGCAGTGGTGATTGTTATGGGCGCACAGCAGGGCAGACACCTCGAGTGTGTTATACAGCTGTCAGTAGGAGCTGGAACTCCCCGAGGGCTTAGATGCCAGCCACTTACTGGTTATGTAGGCACATCCATTTAAAAAAAAAACCCTATCCGTTTAGCTATGTTTAATTTATATACCATGTCTCAGCAACGTTAGTTTGCCTTCCAAAGGAGAATTGTATTCCATTGCTTATTTTCTAGGTAACTTGGACTTTGGAGGTTGGTCAGCCTTCTAATGGTATTGAAATTATATAATTTTACTTGTTCCTTTTGGTTTTCTCTAAGTTTTTAGTATTGGAAAAATGCCCCTTTTCAGGGCTATCATTGACAAGAGATTGCAGAATTTCTAAAACATTTTATTGAGAATTTTAAGGTTTGGGGACATTGATAAAGTTAATTTTGAATCATTTTGTACAAAAGTAAGATGAATTTTTAGGTTAAATTATATTTATTTATTTTTAAAAATAATATCTGACTCTCTGAAACCTCTAAGAAATGAACCTCAAAGCCAGGACTTATTAATTTTGTGAGGAAGACTTTGGAACAAGAGTACCGGATTCATTAGCTTTGTCCTAAGTTATGTTAGAATTTTAAAGCATTCTCATAAAGGACTTAGGTTTTTGGTTTAGGGTGAAGTGTTTTAGAAAGTTTTTTTTAAAAGTTACTTATTTATTTATGTAATATATATGAGTACAATGTAGCTGTCTTCAGACACAGAAGAAAAGGCCATCAGATCCCATTACAGATGGTTGTGAGCCCCCCATGTGGTTGCTGGGAATTGAACTCAGGACCTCTGGAAGAGCAGTCAAGTGCTCTTAACTGCTGAGCCATCTCTGCAGCTCCTTAGAAAGTCCTGATGTGATTATATGTGAAGATATACCCAGCAACAATGAAGACAGCGTTGCCACGGGACATCCGCATGGCAACGAGAAATGAAGGGATACCACAACATAAATCCTAAAGTTAGGTAGTAGTGATTGTACTTACATATTTATTAACATTTATTTGTTTTGTGTCTGCATTTGAGATATTCTAACCCCCCTCCTTTAAGAAATGAAATCGGTAAGATTCAACAAATTTACCAATATTTCTTCAACAAGGAAAGGGTTAAGGCTGGATTTGTGATTTTTTTTTTTTTTTTTTTTTCTGTATCAAAGTAGAATTGCTTAGAAGAACTATCAGATAATTAGCTGACAGTTTACATTTGGCAGTTCAGCACCAGGTCAGCAAGATGGATTTTCTGCTGGTCTTTTGGGTTGCCCCACAGGCAGATGGGGTTTGCCAGCGCCTGAATGACCTAGAGCAATTCACTCCTTCTGCCATATCAAGGACAGCATGCTATTGGTCAGAGGCACAGGGATAACGGACAGGATAGCTCCAGATCGTTCACTGGCTACCACACTAGCTTGGCTCTATTCCTATGCCCACCTCAAACCAAGTGGGTGGAAACTGAAAGTAAGTCTCTTGCAGGGCAGTGGTGGCGCACGCCTTTAATCCCAGCACTTGGGAGGCAGAGGCAGGCGGATTTCTGANTTCGAGGCCAGCCTGGTCTACAGAGTGAGTTCCAGGACAGCCAGGGCTACACAGAGAAACCCTGTCTCGAAAACAACAACAACAACAACAACAACAAAAACAAAAACAACAAAAAAAAAACCATAAAGCAGTTTAGACCTGAACTTAGAAAGCTTGCATCCCACTGCCTCCTGTTGGCCAAGTGAGTCACACTGAAAGCTCAGAGAGTAGGGGAAAATAGACCCTACCTGCTGACGGGATAAAAAACAAATAGTCTGTACCTATGACCCCAATATCAAAAGCTTCGTAAGCCTATTTCCAGTATTTGACTCTTTGCCTGCAGAATCCTTTTATAGGCAATTAAATATACACCTTGACTTTTTACTTAAGAGTCACTCGTGTTTGCGTGAGAAAGACAGGACTCAGAGTCGTTCTCTAAAACTGAGTTCCCCCGGACAAGGAGATTTATATCTCACTGTAAGGAAAGTTACCTGTGAAAGTACAGAGGATTGGAGATAATGGTAGGCTTTGAGGCAGAGAACAAATAGCATAATTTGGAGTTGGCTCATGCAAGATGAGGAGTGGGAAAGGGGCTTCAAATACCCAGAGAGGTTTTCCGTGCAAACTAGAGGCTCAGGCACTCCATCTCACTGATGGTCATTGAGAATATGTTTCCAACTTGGGGGGCAGCCAAGCAGCCCCTCCACTGAGCGGAGTGAAAGATATGTACATATATGACGTGTCTGCAGAAGGAATTCAGAACAAATCCAAGCTCTGTGAACTGGAGCATGCTGGTGTGCAATGGAAAGACTGGGGCGGTTCATGAGTTGGGGTTTCACTCTCACAGCCCAGACAGTGAGAGGCGAGAGCTGGCACTCGAGGTGTGTGTGCAAGGGTTATGTCATTATAGAGTCAGGAATCTGAGAGTCTGGGTGTTCAGGAAATATGACCATAAATCAGTCAGCCCTCCAGATGGTTCTGTCACCCACACTTCCTACCTCGGACAGCGTGCAGGAAGTGGGGTTCCACAATGGCTGCAAGGTGAGAGAAATCAGTGTGACACAGTAAAGCAGAAGGTGGAAACACAGACTCGGCGTTGCGATGACCAAGGGGCACTCTAGCTATAGTCATAGTTCAAAAGGAAATGAGCTGTGGGCATTTGCAGTTCTGTAAGAAAAACTGATATGCTAAAGTCCAGCTCCTGTGAGAAAGACACTTTTTAATTTCTAAAGATGAAAAAGAAACACAAGCGACCAATGTTTCTTTGTAGCTTTCTGTTTGAGTAAATGGAAGTCTGGTCATTCTCTGTTAATTCAAAGTATGTTAAAATTCAGCACTCATCCCACGAATTACAGTTCATCTCTCTACCCTGTGGTTTTTAACTGAATGTCTTTGAAATCAGGACTGTCGGCTCACTGGCTGATTCTTTGTTTCAGAGGACCTTATAATGTCCTTCACTGTATCCGTGGCGATTGGGCTCGCAATCGGAGGATTTCTCTGGGCGCTGTTCGTTTTTCTGTCTCGAAGAAGAAGAGCCAGTGCGCCCATCTCACAGTGGAGTCCCGCCAGGAGACCCAGGTCTTCCTACAACCACGGCCTCAGCAGGACTGGGTTCTACCGCCACAGTGGCTATGAACGGCGAAGCAACCTCAGCCTGGCCAGCCTCACTTTCCAGAGACAAGCTTCCATGGAACTGGCCAACTCCTTCCCCAGGAAATCAAGCTTCAGGGCTTCCACTTTCCATCCCTTCCTGCAATGCCCACCGCTGCCGGTGGAAACGGAGAGTCAGCTGATGACCCTGTCTGCCTCCACCACCCCATCCACCCTCAGCACCGTACACAGCCCGAGCCGGCCAGACTTCCGCTGGTCCAGCAACAGCTTGCGGATGGGCCTTTCCACACCGCCCCCACCTGCCTATGAATCCATCATAAAGGCATTTCCCGATTCCTGAGTCTGAGATTTCGTTGTTTTTAATACTTTTTTTTTTAAAAAAAATGTCTCTTTTAGAAAGAAAATGATATATAGGGTAAGCGGAATTTGGGAGCCACGGCTCCAGTGAGGAATTTTCCAAGTTGATAAGGCTCGTGAAAGCTGAGCATTACCGATAAGGCACAGGTTCCTTTTGAACATGTTTTTCTCGCTAACGTCTCACAAAAGTATGATTTTTCTCAAAAAGTCCTGTATTTATGTATTTTTTTGGATTCAGTGTGAGGCATTGAATTAAAGATACCGATTAAAGATTCTACCCTACAAATTATGTGTATTTGTATGTTTTAGGTTAAAAAGACTTTAGATGTTTGTATAGGGTTATAATCCCCCATTCACTTTCCCATGTAACTGCTGACAGACAGAAAAATAAGGAATTATTTTATTTGTAGACAGTCACTAAAATAAGGAATTTTAACGTTACTTTAGGGTAACGACGGAGTCACCGGCATTGATTCTTAGTGCTTTCACCGTGCATGTTTATGAGACGTTAGAACAGCGGAGGCTCTAAAAGCCCAGGATTCTACTCAGTTATGAATGAGAATCAAACGAAGATCCAAGCTGTATTGATGTTAGGGGGTGGCTCCATTTTAACAGTGACTTTGTTTTTTCCCCACATAAATTCATCGTGTAGTTCTTCCCAATAACAATCACCCATATCATTGATGTAAAACCCTTGGACTTAGGGGCATGAGGATGTAATATGCCTGCTGGGGTAACGACATTACCACAGCAACAGCAGCTTTAATTTATTTGTTCTAAGCACAGGTTTTTATTTAGCATCAAGGGACATTTTTTACTTTCTTGGATTTAGAGCCAACAACTAGGAAAGCACTTATGTAAGGCAGTGGTTCTCAACCTGTGGGTTATGACCCCCCTCTGGAGGTCAAACTACGTTTTCACAGGGGTCACCAAGGACCATTGGAAAACACAGATTATTTTAACGTTACAATTCACATCAGAAGCAAAATTACCGATATGAACTTAACAAAAATAATGTTCTGGTTGGAGGTCACCACAACATGAGCGACTGCATTAAAGGATCGCAGGATCAGGAAGGTTGAGAGCCCCTGCTCTATGGGAAACGCCCCTGTTATCTCTGTGGTCAACTAAGAGTGGTTCTACAAAGATAGTCCTCAGTGAAAACATGCTATATCTCTGGACAGCAATTCCTCCTGGGTCATCTGAGGCCTCAGGCACCATTCCATGGGTGGTGTTCTGTGAACCCCATCTCTAATGCCTTTAAAAGGCTAAAGTAGGCTGAAAGGTCCCTGTATGGGATGGCTACCCAAGGAATCCACATCAACAGGTGGGACCATCTTTAATTGGGCACCAGAGACTCTGAGCAGTCCTTTTGCTTCAAAGACAGGAGTTCACTGGGGGGTTATTCAGAAAGCTTGTACTTCATGTTGGTTGCATCAAACAGCTTGCACAATTGTTTATTCTTCTGTACTTTTTTTTTTTTTTTTTTTTTTCGGTTTTTCGAGACAGGGTTTCTCTGTATATCCCTGGCTTTCCTGGAACTCTCTTTGTAGACCAGGCTGGCCTCGAACTCAGAAATCCACCTGCCTTTGCCTCCTGAGTGCTGGGATTAAAGGCATGTGCCACCATGCCTGGCACATTTTTTTTTCCTTTGGTGATACCCAGAGGTCCCAGCTAATGGTGTCTGAACATAGCTCAAGAACATAACTCCTTTCACGTAAAGATCCCCTACAGCATTTCTTTATTAGTTTCATCAAATTTGCTCTACTCATTATTCTTCAAGAGAAATTAGTTTTCAAAATGCCCACCAAAATACCTAGTAATTAAACAGACAAGAGACGAAGGAAGGAACAAATATATAAAGCAAGCTAAGAAGCTGTAGGGAGAGCCACTGGTTCACTAAGAAAATATAGAAACTGGAATTTGAGCCCGGAAAGATTTCATGAGAGAGCTTCAGCTTATAACAAGGCTAATTTTAGGTTGTATGTCATTCTCGAGGTTTAACATGAGAATCAAGGAAGGCATGCTTTGTATCAGTGATTTATATTGGGAATGAAAACCATTCCTGCCTCCTCCCGAGGGAAGGAAATGAGAGCAGTGGTCCTCTGGTTCATTTGGCTATTTGGCAGAATTCTTACCCAATCCTCAGCCTCGGTTATGAAATGACCAAGAAAAGTCATAAATATTGTATATTGTAAAATGGAAGCTAAAAGTGTTTGTGGTCGTAATTGTTTTATTTGAAATGTTTTTTTATTATGAAATAAAACGGATGTTAATTTCAATGCACAGCTTTTTTTTTTTTCTTGACGAATGAAAACACTTTCGATCGAGAAGTAAGGAATTTGTAAAATTAAAATGTAAAATAGAAAAATACATAATTTTTTGAGACAGGGTCTCACTGTTAGCATTGACTGACCTGGAACTTGCTGTGTAGACCAGACTAGTCTGGAACTCACAGGGATCAACTTGCCTCTGCCTCCTGTGTGCTGGGATTAAAGCCTTGTACTACCATACTTGCCTTTAAAAAAAAATCTAATGAAGAAATAATGTGGAGTTTAACGATTATTAGTTGACCTTGATAATAGTGGTACTTGCCTGTAACTCCAGAACCCAGAAGGCTACGGAAAGAAATCTCATCATGAATTGGAATCTAGCCTGGATTATACACAATATACTATATATATATATATATATATATATATATATATATATATATATATACTTAACAGCACAATAACTGCCACTGAATAAAAATACCTGGTAGTCCAGTGCTTGTAAATGAGGGTGCCAAGTTATTTTCCCCATGAAAATATCTGGCAGAGACAAGGTAATGGAGAAAGGAAGGAAGAAGCGGGGGTGGGGGCGGTGTAATGAGGTAATGAGTATTTGTATGGAAGTTAGTATTTTTCCTGAGAATGTGCCTGTGTGCACTTAAAATGTTTTAGCTGCTCTTTTGCTTTAGTTATTTATTTATAAGAGAACATATCACTGTTAGCAATTCAAAAAACAAAACAAACAAACAACAACAACAACAAAAAAAAAAAAAACAAGGGCCCTTTCCATGTTTCTGATGGCCAGGTCCATCAGGTCTGCCCTTTGAAAAGAGTCTAATGAAAGGGAAAAGCTGGGTAATGTCTACAGTCCTAGTAAATGGGAAAGAGAGGCAGGGGTATCAAGGATTCAAGGTCATTATAAAATACATAGCAAGTCTGAGACCATGCTCAGCTATAGGAGACCCTGTCTCAAAATTAAATAAAGTAGAATAGATCCTTGTATTGACCTCAACATGCCTGTCAAGCACAAAAGGTTTCATATGAAATTTTTTTTTGGGGGGGGGGCAGACCAGTCCTCATAGAATAGCCATGCATGGCTGAACCAGAACGTTCTATATAATAAGGTACGCAACTTACCAAATTTACTCTGTTCTTTGAGGCCAGAAACAATTGCAAGGAATGGCGAGAGCAGGAGAGACTTGCCAGCATGGGTGACTTGGATGGAAAAGGATGCTGGAAAGGCAGAGGCATGGAGTAAGGGGGTCACAGTCTCCTTTTAGCAGCCCCCCCCCATTCCTGAAGGTGCTATGTACCCTTTTATGACTCTACGTCTTGGAAAAGTTGACTCCATTCTTGTTAAAAAAATAACAGGAGTTGAGAACTACACCCTCAGAGTGTGCCTAGGGCGTGTCTCCTTCCTGATTCAGGCAATGAGACCCCTGTTGTAGACAGGAACCCTCTCCTAGGGACACATTCTTTAGATTTTTCTAAATCTCACTCAAGTGTCGGGTGTTCTTCAGGGCTGGCAGTGCCCTATGGACAGGACACCCATGAAGACTGCAACCCCTGGCTCTTTATTTTCATATGTCATGTGATTCCTCATCTTCAGGCAAGGTTCACAGGGTGCCCAGGAACACTGTGACTTTTACGAGCCCATCTCTGAACAGGCACTGCAGAATCAACTGTGCAGAGTTCATAGGGGCTCACGGAGACGGAAGAGCCAATCACAGAGCCTGCATGGGTCTGTGCTGGGTTCTCTGCATACATGATATGGTTGTTAGCTTGAGGTTTTGTAGGACCCCTATGAGTGGGAGTTGGGGCTGTCTCTGATTCTTGCCTGCCCTTGAGACCCTTTTCCTCCTACTGGGTTACCTCACCCAGCCTTGATACAAAGGTTTGTGCTTAGTCCTATTGCATCTTGTTATGCTGTGTTCGTTGATATTCCTGAGAACCCTGCTCTTTTCTGGAGGGAAACAGAGTAGTGGATCTTGGGGCAATGGGAAGTTAGGAGGGCTAGGGGGAGTGGAGAGAGAGGAAACTGTGGTAGGGGTGTATTGTATAGAATGAAGAATACATTTTTTAAATCCACCTCTCTGTCAGACTCCCAGTTCTAAAAGGAAATAAGGAGACACCTGTAGAGAAGGATTCATTTCCTTCATGGAATTCTGTGGCAAGGGACCAGCAGAATGGATCTTGGCTGGCACATGATTCTGCATTTCTTCACTCAGAGTCATAAATTCTCTTGGGCACTGACAGAGAGAGTACCAAGCAACTACAGGCATATTTCTTCTCTTCCTGTTTAAGAACTCATAGAACAATCACTTGCACACTCCCATGAATTTCGCAAAACATTATTTTAAAGCAAGGCAGTGTCATACATAGTATTTTTTCCAGGGGTTCATATACCTTAGGTGTGTTCTTGCACTGAGATAATGTAAGGAAATATAATCCATTTTCATGTTTTGATTTGAAAAGCAAGGTATCCCTGCTTAGCTGTAGTAAAAGGACTGCCAACTCTGACTCTTCAGCATAGATTTATTTTATATATATATGAATATACTGTCACCATCTTCAGGCACACCAGAAGAGAGCATCAGGTCCCGTTACAGATGGTTGTAAGTTGCTGTGAATTGAACTCAAAACCTCAGGAAGAGCAGCTAGTGCTCTTAACCACTGAGCCATCTCTCCAGCCCTACTGAAGAGCTTTATATAGTAGGTGATACTTTTAAAATGGACCTCACAGTCTAGGCCATGTTAAAAAAACAAAAAACCAAAAAAACACAGGATCCAGTTGAATCTTTCTTATTTGGACAAGTGAATAGAAAGAAGCTATGGGAAGGGCTTACCTATGGAAGCTGTTGTAAGATACACCTCGGAATCAACTGATCACATTCTAAAAGGTGTTAGTCGGAAGATCTATGACTGCAGGGAGGGGGGAGGGTCACTACAGCCCAATGACCTTGTTGCCTGTAGTTAGTCCACTACAATTACTGAAATTAACCTTAGAAATGGATATAGTTAAATAGATATAGATATGAGCTCTGGTAGTCCCAGAATACGAGGGACAAGAGGTCTTGGTTCTAGAGTCTTTACTGAAAACATAAGTCACTCAAGCAAGCCTGTGCTTAGCTAAGACCGGCAGTGGGAAGCTGGTACCTAAATTGATTTCCCAACTACAGTAAAAAACAGGAGCTGGGGCCATCCATTCTTAATGAACATGAGGCAAATAGTGAAAGCATTGATGCAGTCTATGGTGGCCACAGGCAGATGTTCCTTCAAAGATGAAGAACAAACTGAGAGGCATTTTGATGTCATTCAAAACAGACAGTTAATACTGTTTTCATGAAGAGCTCAGAAGAGCGACAGGAGAGTCATTAAGAGAGAAAAGTTAGAAAATTCAATAACATAATTTGGCAGAAAGTATCCAAACTAAAAATATATATATATAAAAACAAAACCCACAAAATGACGATGACTGTGGAAAGTAAGGACAAACAGCCAAAAACAGCAAAGAAAAGCTTTGGTTAGCTCCATGGGTGCAGCGCTTGCCTGGCACTTGAAGGCTTGAGCTCCACTCAGGACAAGAAAGCAAACACCTGCCTCCTCACACTAGGGAAACGGAGGTAGGGGGATCAGACCACCTTCTGTTGTATCGTGTGTTTTAAGTCAGCCTGGGATACATGAGATTCTGACCTCTGTCTCCCTCTCCCCCTGCCCCTTCCCCTCCCTTTCCCTCCCCTGCTCTCCCCTTCCCCCTCTTCTCTCCCCTCCCCCTCCCTCTTCCCCTTTCCCCCTCTTTCCCTCAGAGACATAGTATGGTCTTTTGAGAATACCTCATATATGTGTTTTAAAACAATTGGAAAAATTAAGAAAAAGAGATCTAATAACATGGAGATCACACACACACACACACACACACACACACATTGCAAAGCTACAATTGATTCCTATGATAGTTGCAGCAAATAGTTCTAAAAATTTTAATGTCTCATACTGATATTAAAAATTTGCCTCTCGAAAAAAGAAAAAAAAAAAAAAAAAAAAAAAAAAAAAAAAAATTGCCATGAGCCGGGTGGTGGTGGTGGCGCATGCCTTTAGTCCTAGCACTTGGGAGGCAGAGACAGGCGGATTTCTGAGTTCAAGGCCAGCTGTTCTACAAAGTGAGTTCCAGGACAGCCAGGACTACACAGAGAAACCCTGTCTCGAAAAAAAAAACAAAAACAAAAACAAAAACAAAAACGAAAAGATTTGCCATGGATGTCAGCACCAACCTCCTTTTCTTGTTTCTGTCTGTCTGTCTGTCTGTCTGTCTGTCTGTCTGTCTGTCTGTCTATCTATCCATCCCTGTCCTATCCCCTGGGCAGTAAAGAGTGAGGTAAGGCTGAGAACCATGGCTTTGCTCCCTCCAGCCACTTCTCGAATCTAAGGTCCTGTCTCTGAGCACCTGCCCGTTTGTGTCAGGAACAACGGGCATGCTGTCACTCCACTCAATATAAGAAGGCTCTTAACAAAGTACAAGTCGTGTTTCTACTGAATGTTTGGGACCCCAGAGTCAGGAACGCTAAAACCTTAAGACGTGGTGTTTAAAATCCCATCTCTTCTGTAATAATAAGAAAAGAGAATTAAGTCAACCCACAAAAGAGCAGGAAAAGCCATCAGGTGTTAATCGTATTGAAATTCTTCATCTCCGTGATCGTGACGCCTGGCAATGTCTCCCTCCTTCCTACGACAGGGGTAACTCAATTATTCATTGGCACAACACGTTTCTGTCAAATTCCCAGTTCCATATAAATAATGCTAGGTTGGATTATGAAAACCTGTCAAAATGTTTCTAAAAACACAGAGGTTTTATATGTGTTGTTTTATTTCTAAAGCATGTAAACTGAGAAATATCTACCTAAGAAGTACATTAATAAGAAATTATGCTAGCAAATGACCTATTTTCAGGAAAATGGGCATGCGCACAGATAAGTTATAGGTCTTACAATAAGTAATAGAAAACAGAAAACAATAACCGAAATAAAAATAGGTTTCAGACACAAAATGAAGTCAATTATATTCATTCCTTATAATAAATATGATGAAATATACACAGGTGAACCAAATGGCAGGCTTCTGTCTTATCAGAACCTTCTATCCATAAGCCCTTCATAAGCCTTACTTAAATTCAAATGGCTAAGCAAAGTTGAAAGTAAAGGAACTCCCAGCACTTGGGAGGCAGAGGCAGGCAGATTTCTGAGCTTGAGGCCAGCCTGGTTTACAGAGTGAGTTCCAGGACAGCCAGGGCTATACAGAGAAACCCTGTCTCCATAAACCTTAACAGAGAGAAAGAAAGAAAGAAAGGAAGGAAGGA
>NC_034610.1:30235676-30283613 GCF_900095145.1 Mus pahari
TAGATAGATAGATAGATAGATAGATAGATAGATAGATAGATATAGATATAGATATAGATATAGATATAGATATAGATATAGATATAGATATAGATATAGGAGACAGGCTTATATTATGTAGCTCTGGCAGTCTTGGAACTCCTCTGTAGACCAGATCTTGAACTCACAGAGACCTTCCTGCCTCTTCTTCTCGAGATCTAGGATTAAAGCCATACTCCATAACCCAGCAGTCAGAGATTTTTCAAATGAAGAGAGTCATATCTCTACGGTCCCTAAACACTATAGGAAGTGTGCTTATCAGAAAACCTCAGGGACATTTTCCACAGATATGTAGGTAATGTGAAGCCAAACACAAAGAAAGACACTTGAAAATGCTAGCCTCTGAGACTGGAGTAGGCACAAGCTAAGAAATTCTAGCAGCCACCAGACCCCAGAAGAGGGATGTATATATGCTCACGTATTGCTTCAAGGTGAGCTCTGAACGTGAGCAACATTCGCCTGCTCAGATCCTCCTCGGTTCTGCACAAACGTCACTCCTGTGTGGATTTAGAGACGCCCAAGAATATATTAGAGTAGTCTGTAGACCAGAGGTTCTCAACCTGTGGGTCAGGACCCCACTGAGGGTTAAACAACCCTTTCACAGGTATTGTCTAAGAACATCAGAAAAGCACAGATATTTACACTATGGTTCATAACAATAGCAAAATTACAGTTATGAAGTAGCAAAAATAATTGAATAGTTTGGGAGTCACCACCACAACATAAGGAACGGTAGGAAGGTGGTGGACCACTGTTATAGACACTTCCTTTACCATACTTTCTTTGTGACTGTCTTGGTCATCCTACTCCAACTAACGTGGGATTGGCAGTTGTAAAAGTAAACCACTGTTGGTTATTTCAACAGATCCATTGGTGGAAGGGACCCTTGAGCATAGTGGGCTCTGAATGGACTGATGTAGGACAAGTCATGGGGATGGGGGCTTTTACAGGTCAGGTTCAACACTGGCTCTTTAAGGAACACAGCTTTCTCTCCAACTTACTTTAGTTCATTTTGACCTCTGGGATGACTGAGAGGCAGCTGGTTTTAACAGACACTGTGATGTCAACTCTGATGACTTTCAAAGCTGATAAGAAGGGCCGGAAACGGGTAAATTAAAATGTCAGAAAACTCACTGTTCTTATAAGGATTCCGTCATTTCTCCTTGCTTCTTGAATCATGGCAAGGGTGTGGGTTTCATTTCCAGATGACTGAACAAGTAGACACACTGTCCCAAGTGTCCCCACTGCTCATTAAGGATAAGACATTTTCCAGAGCTCGGCTGTCACTCCAAATGCTTCTGCTTATTGATGGCTTGGTCTCCAGACAATCATGCTCTTATAATCTGTGGAACAAAGGGCAAGTGTCCTCAAAGATTAGAACAAGGCTTTACCTGTTTGGGAACTTGTCCTGGCTCTGCTTCTCTCCTGACATAAAGTGACAATGCAGTGACATACATGTATGAAGATGTCATTTTTAAAAACCCATACTTTAATGAATAAAGGCTAACAATAAAAGTTTACTACTTCTTGGCTCTATTTCATCATTTTATTTGCCACTGAGCATCAGAATGCATGGGTCTGGCAAAATGGCAACCTACATGAAGAATGGGCTCCACCTACTCATTGGCAAGAGTTCATTTTAAATTGCCTGTCATTAACAGAAAGAACCCTTCTTGTAAGGGTTTGCAACTCCATAAGAAGAGCAACAACAGCAACCAACAAGACCCCCAAGAGCTCGCAGGGACTAAACCACCAACCAAAGAGTACACATGGAGGGACCCATGGCTCCAGACCCATATGTAGCAGAGGATGGCCTTGTCGGGCATCAATGGGAGGAGAGGCTCTTGGTCCTGTGAAGGCTTGATGCCCCAGTGTAGGTGAATGAATGCCAGGGTGGGGAGGCAAGAGTGTTGTAGATGTGGGATTCCCACAGATAGTTTAAAGGTCACCACCTGGTACCCAAGTTCACAAATCTGGGTTATACCATTTCCAGGATTTTAGAAATTCAACATTTAAGATTAAACCTCCACCTTCACTAGACCTCATTTCTGTACAAAGAATAGAGTTTACTGTCCAAATTCCCCGCAAAGTGATTTTGAAGTGAAAAAAGAAATTTATATGTGATACAGATAAGAGCAAATTCGTGGCTTGAGGCAAATTCATTTTGGGATTTTTGACACTCCAGTTCACACCCAGAAAGGAGGAAAATGTAGCTAATGTTCTTGTGTAAAAGGGGAGAGGGGACCCATCCTTATGTGGGTCCTCTTTGGTAGTCTTTCTGTCATGCATGATTTCTTACCGACTGCTTCATGCATAAATTTTCTTTATCTGAAACACTCCAGGGCTACTTCCCACAGGCTTTGACATGTGTTTGAGATTTTTTTTTCATTCTATTGGGTTAATTCCACCCTAAGGTATTAGCATAAGTGGTGTGGCTCTGGCCTTTGACGTGATTTTTCCTAAATGGCTGCTGATTATTCACTCCAGCAGACCGTAGACACACCGTCTCATCGAATCTGTGCTATCTTTGCCAAATCAAATCTTTAAAGTTCACTTGCAATTTAATGTATTGTTTTTGAATCATCTTGACATTTTGACTTCGTAAGTGTAAGCCGAAAACTGCATTTACTGGAAATTCATTTTTAAAAATAAAGCAACATATGCCAGAGCCCCGATCTACGGATGCTTTATAAAATTAAGCAATACCCACGAGGCAATGCTGCTGAAAGAAAATTTAAAAAGGAAATTTATCTGTAATATCTCTGTGTCACATGAAAGAACAGGCCTGTGTAAAACACGAGAAGATTTCATGGAAGGGATATATTATAAAGGATTGTCATGGAGTATATATTTCAGGGACGAGCAGAAGAGTGGCATGAAACACTAATGGGAGAAACTTACCATTATTGGAAGAACTTGGCAAAAAACTCATCTTTATTTTAAAGTTGTAGACACTATAAGTGGATTTGGATACCGAGCTTATATTATATTAAGAAATCAGTGGACTCAACGTCGTGTACATAGCCATACCTGCAACCCCAGCACTTAGGAGACATAGGGAGGAAGATGGTAAGATTCAGGCTAGCCAGATCTACATGGTCAGAACCCATTTTCAAAAAGAGTCAATGGACACTGGTAGGGATAACAGAAACTTTGACGTTTTCATGGAGGATTCTTTCTGTGAACTCCTGCCAATGAGTAGGCGGAGCCCATAACTTCATGTAGGTTGCCATTTTGCTAGACCCATGCATTCTGATGCTCAGTGGCAAATAAAATGATGAAATAGAGCCCAGAAGTAGTAAACTTTTATCGTTAGCCTTTATTCATTAAAGTTGGGTTCCTTTATGACATCTTCATAGGTGTCTATCACTGTGTGTGGCTAACATTCATTTTCCCTCCCTCTCTTGTTCCCCTCTACTCCTTTCTGTTGGCTTCCTTCCTCTTCTGAAATATTGCCCCTTATACATTTGTGTCATAAATATGTATATATGTGTTTTACATACATGAACATATATATACATATATGAATGTGTTATGTATCTCACATAGAAGAGAAACATGATATTTATTTTTATGCATCTAGATTATTTCCTTTAACTTGATGATCTCCAGTTCTATTCATTTTCCTATGATTGACACTATGTCATTCTTCTTTTAGGCTGAATAAACACCATAGAGTGTGTGTGTGTGTGTGTGTGTGTGTGCGCGCGCGCGCGCGCGCGCGCGCGTGTATGTGTGTATGTATACATCTGCCTTTCTGCCACATTATCTTCATCCATTTATCTTGTGATGGTTATCTGTACTGAGGCTATAATGTGGTTGTTGCCACAAGGCACAATATGTAGGCATCTGTGTTATGTGTTGACTTGGATTCCATCAGTTATATACTTGGGAGTTTTGCCTTACATGTTCTAAGGCAAATACCGGGCTGGGATTACATTGAGCTAACATTGTAGCTCAGTGTTAGAGCAGTTATATACAAGGTCCTAGGTTCAATTCCCCAGTTGCATTCTTGTGTACAGATACACTTTAGTGGTCTGTGTATAGAAGTCATCAAAGACTCAAATAAATTGGCAAAGCAACATTCACCACTTATTCTCTGCTCAGTTCCAACATTTTTAATATTCTAAAATCTAAATTAAGTTTTATCTACTTAATTGCTTACATCAAAAGAGATCTAACCTATAAAATATAATATCTTTTATCTTTTTTAATTTCTTCAATTTATTTCTAATTCCTTCCCTCTCTGCATTGATGAACTACACGTATAAAATGCTTATACACATGGTACCATCAATAAGAAGTAAATGTAAAGTTTAGGGTAAGGAGCAAATAAGTGGGGTAAGGAATAAGTTTAGTTCTCAAAAAAGTGTCTTTGTACCGGCTGGTTTTGTGTCAACTTGACACAAGCTGGAGTTATCACAGAGAAAGGAGCTTCAGGTGAGGAAACGCCTCCATGAGATCCAGCTGTGGGGCCTTTTCTCAATTACTGATCAAGTGGGGGAGGGCCCATTGTGGGTGGTGCCATCCCTGGGCTGGTGGTCTTGGGTTTTAGAAGAAAGCAAGCTGAGCAAGCCAGAGGAAGCAAGCCAGTAAGTAATATCCGTCTATGGCCTTTGCATCAGTTCCTGCTTCCTTAGCTGCTTGAGTTCCAGTCCTGACTTCTTTTAGTGATGAACAGCAATGTGGAAGTGTAAGCTGAATAAACCCTTTCCTCCCCAACTTGCTTCTTGGTCATGATATTTGTGCAGGAGTAGAAACCCTGACTAAGACAGTCTTCCACCCTAAATATTATCAACCACAGACCACCAAACCACAGTCCTTGGTATTCTAAAAAGGAGATAGGAACAGATACATCACAGCTGTCACCAGGCAAAAACTTTCACCTAAGATTGCAGTGAATTCTGGGTAATTGAGGTCTATAATAAAGAGATCCTCTATGCTGCCGTAACAGAATCCTACAGGGTCTCTCAGGGAATTGGTTAGAGGAGGTTTGTGGTGGCTGTGATCACTGTGGAGAGCAACTGAACATGAGCACACTGAGGCAAAGGCACCTTTGCGTTGAGTCAGCAGCACATCCGTGGTTCTATTGGAGATTTCCAGACTTCTTCAATAGACTCCAACACTCAAAGGGAATTAGCCAGGAACAATGTGGAGAACCTTCAGTGTGTGCACATTAGTGAGGGTTTGTCAGCGTGGATGTGTTCTCTGAGCTTTGAGAAACTATGCGTAACAGAGGTAGAGCTATGTAATGAAGTTTCATGCCCTCCACAGATATCTTTTTTTTTTTAAAAAAAAAAAAAAAAAAAAAAGGGAAATTTACCCGTGTGTATAATAGCCAGCTTTGAATTTCTGCTATCCTCCATTTCTCATACCAAAGAAATTTTTGTGTGCCACAGTAGAATTAAGACGCACACTCAAGTATCAGCGACCCACAGTAGAGCAGACTTTCTCTTAGGAAATTTGACATGTTGATTTAAGGCTAAATTGGGAAACAACTCTACTTCATTAAACTTGAAAGGAAGCATAGGGTTTAGCCATAGGAAAAACGCAGATCTTCATAGGAAATAATATAAAGTATGTTTTAAATGAAATTCCAGAATATTTAAGTATATAACATGCCATATGCTAGTAAGTTTTATGTGAGTATTTTTAAAGCAGGCATAACCTCCAGCCATCTTGAACACTGCAAAAGAAAGAGTAGAATAAATCATGCACAGACTCTCTGGCTTTGAGCAATGTAATTTCCTGGGGCATGCTAAAATAAATTGCTTGCTAGATGCACTCCTTTATAATGAATGAGATACCACGTCAAGTGGGACTCTTAGCTCTAAGTAAATTAAAAGTTTTCTTTCCGGAGATAGAAAGTTGGACTAGTCTTAAAGACTCAGCTCGATCATGAACATATGAATTACTAGGAAGTCTGCCGTGAGGTTGTGTCTCCTCGAAATAGCAGAGAAGCTCCACCCGGAGCACTTCTAACAACATGGCTGCCTGAACAAGACCTTAACGCTGGCAATACTAATAGTAATTTCGGAGGGGGTTGGTGTGATCTTACTGGCCCTGGGCAGTTAACTATGGGGGACTAATGACTGCTGAGAGAGAGAGAGAGAGAGAGAGAGAGAGAGAGAGAGAGAGAATCTGTTCTTTTCAGAGATGATCCACCTAACTGGTTATCCAATACATAAAAGTCATAAACACAGATGCAACACCAAATGTAATCAGCACACATATTGTATCTCTCTCTGTGTGTGTGTGTGTGTGTGTGTGTGTGTGTGTGTGTGTGTGTAACAATAATGACCAAATAAAAGGAGACTATCTGTTTGAGAAGAAATTGAGCAGCATAGAAGTTTTGGTTGTTGTTTGGAGGGAAGGAGCATGGAAAGGTCTGGAAAGAGGGAAGAGAAGGAGGAGATGAAATAATTATAAATTATTTTAATTTAAAATTTTGATAAGAGAATGATAGAATAGCAATAAACCAGGCTTAAACACTCAATGCATTTTCTCCTGGATATTTTCTGGGAATCTCACAAGGAAGACTGTTAACTCACCTCCTACCTATCTCCTTGAAAGCTAGAGTTCTCAGCTGTAGTCTTATCAGGCACATCTCAGGAACAACCCAATGACCTGTTTAAATCCCTTACTAACTCCACAAGAATAATTGCTTTAAAAGTCACTCCAAACCCTGCCTGTGGTTGTTGTGAAGACAATGAAGTTCAAGTTTCCCTTGAGAGGTTGACTCTCACACTTGAGTTTATATTACTCTTTCTCTAAGCACTTCATAGTCTCTTAATGTCTATGCTTAAAATCTATGTTTAAAATATCTTTTAATAAACTCTAATTCTAGATGCTCCAACATATAACAAGGACACATGCTCCACTATGTTCATAGCAGCCTTATTTATAATTGCCAGAAGCTGGAAAGAACCCAGATGTCCCTCAACAGAGGAATGGATACAGAAAATGTGGTATATTTACACAATGAGGTACTACTCAGCTATTAAAAACAATGAATTTATGAAATTCTTGGATGTATCTGGAGGATATCATCCTGAGTGAGGTAACCCAATCACAAAAGAACACAGATGATATGCACTCACTGATAAGTTGATATTAGCCCAGAAGCTTGGAATACCCAAAATACAATTGACAAACTACATGAAACTCAAGAAGAAGGAAGACCAAAGTGTGGATACTTCCATCCTTCTTAGAAGGGGGAACAAAATACCCATGGGAAGAGATACAGAGACAAAGTGTGCAGCAGAGACTGAAGGAACGATCATTCAGAGACTGCCCTACCTGGGGATCCATCTTATATACAATCACCAAACCCAGATGCTATTATGGATGCCAACAAGTGCTTGCTGACAGGAGCCTGATATAGGTGTCTCCTGAGAGGTTCTGCCAGTGCCTCACAAATACAGAAGTGAATTTTCATGATCATTCATTGGAGTGAGCATAGGGTCCTCAATGAAGGAGCTAGAGAAAGGACCCAAGGAGCTGAAGGGTTTTGCAGCCCCATAGGAGGAACAACAATAGGAACTAACCAGTACCTCCAGAGTTCCCAGGGACTAAACCACCAACCAAAGAGTACACATGGAGGGACTCATGGCTCCTGTTGCATATGTAGTAGAGGATGGCCTAGTAGGTCATCAATGAGAGGAGAGGTCCTTGCTCCTGTGAAGGCTCTATGCCCCAGTGTAGGGGAATGCCAAGACCATGATGTGGGAATAGGTGGGTTGGTGAGCAGGGGGAAGGGGAGAACAGGGGCTTTTGGAGGGGAAACCATAAAAAAAGAAAAATAAATACTAGAGATAAGTATAAAAATAGTGTGAATGCATGGAACATAACTGTCTGAATGTAACAGAGAAGAAGGATAGCTATGTGCTTTTGTAAAAAAAAAACAATTTTGACAGCTAGTGCATTTCAACAGTTATAAAAGGAAACACAAAAGACAGAAGTGGTCATATTAAATATTTTTATTTTCTTCTCTTAATATTTTGACTTGTGTCTTTCCAAAGACTCTGAAAATTCCTTGAGAATCCCCTGAGTTCATAGTCACTGGGAGACTTTCCATGTTCCATGTATTGCACTGTCTGGCATTAGCTCAGCAAGTGTGCCAATTAAAGAGTGTGCCAATTAAAATGTGCCAATTAAAGTTAAAATTAAAGTATTTGCTTAAAATGGAGTCATAACACTTCCTTAGAAGAACTGTTTCTTATCAAATAATCCTTACTAATGTCTCCTGGTATCTGTTAAGTTCCTAAAACACAATAAATAAATACAATGGGATTATCCTGTGAGGCTACTATTTGCTGAGGGCTCATAATTTTAGATTAATATGTGAAACAATATCATTAAGTAAGGCAAGAGAAAAAAATTGATTTTAACCACATTTTTGTAGATAGTGAATGAGATCTTTTTTTTTTTTTTTTTTTTTTTTTTTTTGGTTTTTTGAGACAGGGTTTCTCTGTATAGCTCTGGCTGTCCTGGAACTCACTTTGTAGACCAGGCTGGCCTTGAACTCAGAAATCTGCCTGCCTCTGCCTCCTGAGTGCTGGGATTAAAGGCGTACGCCACCACGCCCGGCTTGTGAATGAGATCTTATAGCATTACAAATGACAGGTGTAAAATCATTTCTCTGATATTTCAAGAAACAGAGATATTTCAAATAAAACCAGCTCAAACTCAAATAAGAAACTGAAGCTACAGACATAGTCCCCTCATGGAATCTTCTAGGACTAAAACTACTGTTAACAGTTTACACCTTACTTTTATTCTTCTTTATTATTTAGGATACTTTCAAAAGTAATAAAATGATAGTGGTAATTTTATTTTTTCTCTCCACTCACTGTTACAAATGTCAGAAAGAAACTAGCAGTAGAGTTTCCTTGATTGGAGAATATGATCTGTTACAATATATCACAAACTATGCCTGGCTTTTCACTAGTGAAAATAAGACTATGTTGAGTGGTTTCCTGGTGGTGTTTATATTTTGTTTGCATTAATTTGTTTTTAAAGGGTGCTTCATTATTGTTTTTAGGATGGTATTCTAGAGTCATGTTCATTATCTTAAATTACGTATATGTAATATTATGGTGAGAGAGCCCGGAGTTTAGCATATACATGTTAGATTCTACCTCAGAGCCATAGATCCAACCAAACCATGGTATTTTCAAGTGGTTTCCATCTATATTTATGTTGCTGGCAAAGAATGAGCTAAGTGAATGTAGTTAATCTCTCTTCCTGTGATAAGACACCATGACCTAGGTGGCCTATAGAAAGGAGGCCCTTTTTGCTTATAATTCCAGAGGGATACGAGTAGGCCATTGTAAGGACATGTGTCAGCAGCAGTCAGCAGGCTTTGGCTTCAGGACATGATGGGAAGTGCTCTCATCTTGAACAATGAACATGAACTGGAGAGCACAAACTGGGCATCGGGCAAGTTCTTAAGCTCCCAAAGTCTACCAGTATACCCAAAGTGACATACTTCCTTCTTCCAGTTAAGTTGTATCTCATTTTTAAAAAATAATTTATTTATTTATTAATTATTATTATTATTATTATTATTATTATTTGCATTGGTGTTTTGCCTGCATATATGTTTGTGTGAAAGTATCAGATCTTAGAGTTACAGACAGTTATGAGTTGCCATGTGGGTGTAGGGAATTGAACCTGGGTCTTCTGGAAGAGCATTCAGTGTTCTTAACCTCTGAGCCATCTCTCCAGCCCAAGGCTATAGCTCTTAATCCTCCCTAAACTGCATCACCAATTAGGAGCTAATCTTCCAAATATATAAGCCTATGAGGGATTTTCTCATTCAAGCCATAACAGAGAGTAAAAACTAAAGCAAAGACAATACAGTTTGGTTTTGTCATCTGGAAGAAAATCAAAATGTGGACTTTTAAAGTACTAGCCTTCTTGTGGATTTAAGTCTGTCCCTGTATGATGGAAGAATTTTTACTATATTTGTTAATGTTTATTTTTTTTTATAATAAAATTGACTATTCCTATTCCTTAGTTCTTTTTTTTTGACACTTGAGATTTATTATCAATTGCATGAACACCTTAGGATGGGAAAATATAAATGTTGTGTTTATTTTCCTCAGGGATTTCCCCAGTGACTTTCCCTTTATCAGTACTATTTTTAGACAGACAGAAAATTTAAATGTGTGTTCAAAGGTGTCATAACATCCTTGACAAACATCTTAAGTTTTACATATTTCAGGGCATCAGGCTTTCACAGGACCAAGGACCTCCCTCCCATTGATGCCAGAAAAGGGCCCTTCAACTCCTTCAGTCCTCCCCCCAACTCCTCCATTGGGGTCCCAGTACTCAGTCCATTGGTTGGCCGTAAGCCTCTGCTTCTGTATTTGTCAGGCTCTGTCTTTCAAGAGACAGCTATATCAGTCTCCTTTCAGCAAGCACTTCTTGGCATCAGCAATAGTGTCTGGGTTTGCCTTCTGCCTGTGGGATGAATCCCCAGGGAGGCAGTCTATTCCACAGGGACAAAGAGGGGAGCAGAGACTGAACGAAACAATGCCTTCTATTCTGTATATTTATCACCTTACATAACCAGACATCTATCTGACTTGAAGTGGTAGAATTTAGAAAATCCTGGCTCAGGGATTTTAAGAGTGAAGGGACCAGGAAGTCTGCTACAAATTAATGCCTTCCTCATCTGACTAGGAGGAGCTCCCTTGAAATTTCAATATGGTGTTCACCTAAAGACTCACACAACGATGACACCAGTTGACATGCCGACACAGGTGTGGGGAATCTCATGGGGCCATAGCACAACCAATCACTACTGAGAGAGGGAGGGTGAATCTACTCTAGGGATGAGCCCCTGATTGGTTACCCAATCCCAAGTGGTCATCCCTAAGCACATATATGTATGAACGATGTGCAATGGACTCAGCAGGTTGTGGTTTTATATATCCATAAGTATAGATGTAATGATGGGTGATACTAACAAAAGGAAAGAAGGAGATGCAAGTGAAAGTGGGGGATACGGGAGGAGTTGGAAGGGGAGCATGAGGTAATGATATAAAATATAATGATATAAATTATATTATAAATGATATAAATATAATACTTATGAAATCCTAGTAAAATAAATACATGTGAAACAAAGACCACTGGCTGCTCTTACCGAGGATATGGGGGTCCATTCCCAGCACTCATGTGGTGGCTCAAAACCACCCATAACTCAGTTCCGGGGGATCTGACTCCCTGTACTGGCCTCTCTGGGTAGCTCATGTATGTGGTGTACTTAAATCCATGTAAGCACAGCATTCACACACATAAAATGAATTTTTTAAATCCTTAAAACATAGGAACTTTAATTCATAGGACAGCACACTAAAGAAAAATAATGACCAGTATATATATATATATATATATATATATATATATATATATATATGTATATGTATATATATGTATGTATGTATATGTATATATATATATACATATATATATTATGATATTTATGTGTTTCTGCAAGGTTTTGTGTGTATTCATGAGATATATCTCAATCTACAATAAAAGCCTAAAGGTATAACTAGTTTTTAAAAAGGTGATGGTTAAGAACTCTGCATTTCAACGTATATAATGAAGTGTCTGTAATTATTCAGCACTCTATATATGCACATATCATAACTTACTTTGCTAAATGTAGGTAAAATAAACACTTTCTGACTGCAAATCAGACCACATAACGTATTGTAGATACTGGAGTGGAGGCCAGAGACCAGCCAGGGACCAGAACAAAAGAGATGCTTCTCTCCTGCTTCTACTGGTAACAGTTTTTCCTCACAAAATGTATCGTGATTATGGTTTCCCCTCCCTCTGCCCCTCCCACCTGGATCCACCCCTTTTCTGTTTCTCCTTAGAAAATGGGCTTCTAAGGGAGAGAAATAAAACAACATCGAATAAACTAGAATAAGCAAAAACTGACACATTGGAATTAGACAAAACAAACAGGAGGAAAAGAGCCCAAGAGAGGGCACAAGAAACACAAACCCACTCATTCTCACACTCAAGAATCCCATAAAAACACAAAAATGGAAGCTCCAGTATATTCTCAGAGGACCTGGTCCAGAGCCGTGTGTTACAAGTTCCCTCACTCTCTGCTCAATGTCTGCCTGTGGGTCTCTGTATTTGTTAGCAGCTTCTCCGGTGATGGGTGAGCAAGACACCAATCCATAAGCATAGAGCAATGTCACTAGGAATCATTTTATTTTTACTGTGAAGAACCGTAGTGTTTGGTTTCATCCTAGCTCCCGATGCTATCTAGTCTCGGGTTCTTGGTCACCCGAGCAGTGTCAGATAGAGGGTCCCTTCTTGTGGAGTGGGTCTTTTGTCAAATCATTGATTGGTTGGTTATTTCCAAGAAGCTTTGGGCCACCTTACCTTAGCAGAACTAGGGGGCAGCATAGCCTTGTAAATCAAAGGACTGATGTATATGTTTCTCTTTTGGTAGCTGGCAGAGTGACTTCCTGTACCAGAGACACTAGATGATAGGGGTGAAGGCTCTAACAGGCACCAGGTTGACTCCTCCATCCATGTTCAGTGGCTTGCGTGGGCATTGTCTCTAGCAATGAGTCTTTGCTGTCAGTTTGTGAAGAACAGCATACAGTCTTGACTATGGCCTGGGTTGTTTGGGAGTTCCCAGGGGATCCTTTGACTACAGTTCAATTAGCTGTATTAATCCAATCTTGCTACTAGAAGTTCCTTTTGGTGACAAGGAATGCAAAGATGAGACTTTGTTTCTCCCATTCTTTGGCCATTTCATTCAGATTGCCTTCATCTAGACATACTTTCAGGAAGTTTCTACTGTATCAGGCTTCCAGACGACTCACATGGACCTGATTTTTAGCCACCTCTCCCCATATTTTCTCTCTCGGCTCCCCTCTCCCATACCCACCACATTTGATGCCCCCATTCTATCTACTCCTCCAGCCATCCCTAATTATCTATTTGATCTCCGTTTCCTAAGGAGATGTATATGTCCTTCCTATTTCTATACATTAACAGCTAATATCTGTAATTAGTGAAGGTATGTCATCTTTGTCTTTCTGCGTCTAGGTTACCCCACTCAGGATGATATTTATTCCCTAGTTCTATTTATCTTCAATTTTTGTGACTCCATTTCTTTTAACATCTAAGGAATACTCCATTGTGTAAATGTACCATATTTTCTTTATCTATCCCTTCTTCTGTCTAAGGGACATCTACATTGTTTCCAATTAATGGAACATCAATGAACATGGTTGAAGAAGTGTATCTGTGGTGAAATGAAGCAGCCATATGCCAGCTGGGCATATGCCAAAGAATGGTATAGCTGGATCTTGAGGTATATCAATTGACATCTTTCTGAGGAACCGCCACATGATTTCCAGAGTCCCTGTGTAAGTTTTCATTGCCACCAGTGAGGGATGAGTGTTTCCTCACTCCCTATCCCTACGAGCATGAGCTGTCATTTGTTTTATTGATTTCTGACAGTTGTAAGAAGACATCTTGAAGTGAGTTTGACTTGCATTTCCCTGGTGGCTAACAATGTTAAACACGTCTGAGACGTTTCTGTCATTTGAGTTTCCTCTTTGGAGAATTCTCTGTTTAGATGTACATAGTTTTAATTGGCTTAGTTGTTTTCTTGATGTCCACATTTTTGTGTTCTTTATATATTTTGTATATTAGCCCTCAATGAGATATGGAGTTGGTAAAAATCTTTTCCTGTTCTGTAGACTGCCACTTTGTCTGAATGATCATGCCCTTTGCCGTGTGGGAGATTTTCTGTTTCAATGATAGAGCAATGGATGAGGGGTGGGGTATGTGAGGAGGGGAAGATCTCTGTGATTCACTGAAGACTGGAGCAAAAAGGAAGGGAAGGCCCCAGAAGATAGTCTGCTACAGAGCTGTGGGTGAGACCGGAGGGCTAGACTTGAAGAAATAGAGAGGTGATAATCTTAAATTAAGCCACTGCTCCCTGGATCAAGTGCCAGGTGACCTTTTTAATTTGAGCTAACTCCAATTAAATTTGCTTCACAATTATTTAGATTTGCAATTAATTAGGCTTATAAATTAGTCTAAATTTTTGGAAATGAAATTTCTGAGTCAAACATAGGATACATGTTCAAGGTTTTTTTTTTGGTTTTGTTTTGTTGTTTGTTTTTTGGTTTTTTTTGGGGGGGGATGTTCGAGACAGGGTTTCTCTGTATAGCCCTGGCTGTCCTGGACCTCACTTTGTAGACCAGGCTGGCCTTGAACTCAGAAATGTGCCTACCTCTGCCTTCCGAGTGCTGGGATTAAAGGCGTGCGCCACCATGCCCGACGGTTCAAGTATTTTTGTATATATATATATATATATATATATATATATATATATATATGAATGATATTTTTCTAAATTAACCTGAAGACTAAATAGTTTATAGTTTTCAATTTGTTTAAATTTCAGTCCACTAAAATTGCTATAATTCCTAAATGAAACTTACCTTCATTTTTTCAATCGTCTATATCAGCATGGGTCATCTTCCTTATTTTTAAGACTGCAAGAGTGCCTACCTTCTTACTATTATAATAACCCTTTGCATATCCTAATAATTTTGTCCATTATAGTTTGCCTTTGTACAAAAATAGACAGAGTTGCCCCCCCTGCCAGATGGTGAAGTGGGAACCTGGTTATCTGACTTGCATCATGGGGTCTTTCTTTGTCTCCTCTGTCTGCCTCGAATCAGCAGTCAGCGATGTCCCTCACGTGGGCCCATCAATGTTCACTGTGGACCAGCATCTGTAGCCACCCACCTCACGGCGACAGAGGAGCTGAGCCAACATCCTGCCTGCAAGATGCAGTTTCCTCCTTTCGACTCCTTGCTCCCGATTAGCAGAAGGAAGCCAAGAAAGACACTATTGAAATTCCTAATTTAACAGCCTTTGTGTCTCTTTACGGTGTTCCACTTCTGAGCAACGGTGGTGAGGGTGAATGTTCGTGATTTTTCTCACTTCTGTGGCTAAATTCCCAGCAAAAGCAACTGGAGGGAGGGTGGGTATGTTTTGGCTCACTGCTTGAGAGGTTCCATCATGGCTGAGAAAGCACAGCTCTCGGAACGGGAGGTGCCTTGTCACCTTGTGCCCACTGTCAGGAAGCAGAGAGAGACGACACGGCTGTGTGTTTTGTTCTTTCCTTCATCCCTTCTGTAACTTGTTAAGGGACCCACCCGACAGGACGGTGCTGGCCACACTCGGGGTAGGTCTCCTCAGTTAAACTGGTCAGGGAACATCATCTCAGACACAACCTAGAGAGCTCTTTCCTAGCCAGTTCCTAATGTAGTCAAGGTGCCAGGGGAGTTAACCATCACGGTGTGGGTATGGGGGTAAGGAGTTGGCAGCAGTTTAGACCAGGATGCCCCAAGAAGTTCCAAGGTGAAGATCCAAGGCAGGCAATTTTCTGGGAGGGAAGCTGTTCTGATGTCATCTGTCGTTGTGACAAATAACATGGACAAAATCAGCTTAACGTAGGAAGGGGTTTATTTCATCTTAGTTCCAGGTTATGGTCTGTCACAGAGGGACACCAAGTCGGGAACTTTCTTTGTCCCATGCAAGAATTACCTCTGACCAATGAACTATTTCATAGCAAAGGGTTACAGCAAGAAACATGGAGAATGCCATTTGCTAGTTGGCATCTACTCAGCTGCCTTTTTTTTTTTTTTTTTTTTTTTTTTTTTACACAGTTCAAGACTATTTGCCTGGGGAAAGGCTGGTGCTTACTGTGGACCAGGCTCTCCTACATCAACCAAGACAATCCGTAACAATCAAGATACCCGCCCACCCCCAAAGATATGTATGCATGGTCTAAGAGCAACTCAATTTCTCAATCAAAGCTCTCTTCTCAGATCACTCTAAGCTACGTCAAGTTGACAGTTAAAGCTAACTGGACAGGAATGAATACACAAACCCTTCAGGTTACAAAGAAAGCCAGATTGGGTAGAGGAGAAACAGGACCACTTTGTATAAAAGCCTCAGCTGACGCCATAGGGAATTCTGGAACTGTGTAGGCTTTCCAGAGATGTTCCAAGCTGAGACAAATTGGTTATGAGTCATACCCCCTATCGCTTCACCTGCTTGGGTCAGGAAGCTTGGCCTCGAACAAGTTGATTCTTATTTCCTAGATGAGTTAAATAATGCCAAGAGAAGCCACCAATACTCCAAACATAGGTACTGTAGCTATAAAGCAGTAGAAGAATCTAGGTAGTGTTTTACTGCATCTGTGCATTCTGCCATTAGCATATGTAGTGATTTCTGAGTAATTTTCGAGCAGCCTAGAAAACTGTGAAAGGAAACCACAGGTTAGACATAGTCTGTAGTGTTGGAACTATCTTGCAATTTGCAATTCGGGCTCAAACTGGTTCACTCTGTGCCTCCCCTTGCAGACTCCTATTAATTTGAGACTACATAGCTGGGGCACTCTGCTGCATACCCAGTAAAGAGGCAGACCATCATCCCTCAGGTGTCAGAGTCCCCTTATTTCACTCCTTTCTCAGGATGTGGCTACCAGATCCGTCCACTTTTTAAACAAGAGAAGAAAGGGAGAGCACCAGTAACAAGTGTAACTTAGCTGGGATGGAACACTCACGGTGCCCCCAGGGGCAAGAAGACTCCTTATCCTTAACAGGATCTTCAAGGAGCAGCCTAGTTTTGCAGGAAGGGGTACCACAATTTTCCAAGGAGGATTCCCCTCCCACATGCCAGTTCCAGAGTTCAAGTATTCTACTTAATGGGTAGCATCTTCTGGTAGCTGCAAGGAAAAAAAATAACCTACCCCAGTGGTCAAGCAGCAATGTGGCCATATCCTCTCCCCCACGGTCCCTACCTTTTCTGTTGTTAGAGCATTCTCTCTGTACAGTGGGCTGTTCACTAGCAGACTCCACGGCCCACTTTCTCCTCGTGTGATGATGCCTGCCCTTTTTGCATGTGGAGTTGCTATAATTTCTCAAAACAGCAGCATCTTACGTTCTTTTTTTTTTTTCACTAATTGAAACTGTGGGGGGTTTGACTTGGATGAAGGCATTGCTCTCCTAGAGTAAAAGCTGCCATGAAATGATTCAGATACAGGATATTAGAATGGGGATTAAGACAAGATGGATTGATCAGATAACTACAGCGTGTGTTTCCTAGAAGTTCAGAGTATCTTTCCCGAGGGAGAAGTGACAGGAGCTGCGGAAATATGCTGCTACGCTTGCCTGGGGTCTCTGTGCCTAGAGTTGACTCATGCCTGGCAAGTTCCCCAGTCATGATCTCGTGCGGGGCTTCCGACAGCACACTGACCTTTCCTCTGGACATGTACCGGCCGTGAATTCAGCCTCCCCTCCTAAAGGAACTTGGGCAACGTCAAGGACCGGAATGGTATTCTCATGTGTTTATGTTTCAACCACAGGCTTCAAAAATCAATTGCTCATCATTCTGACAGCTTCCTGGGAGCTAAAATGACCTTTCTTTGTCCGTGCATCTATGCAGAAGGCTTTGAAGATTTGTCTAAGGGTGATATTGATGTCAATATTAGAGATTGGCTAGAACTGCCAAAGATGGACCAGAACACATGGCTGGGAACACAGGGACAAGGGAAACCTATCCCAGGATGCAGTTCTGTGACCAGGTTTCTGTCTCTTTTAAGCTGGGTTTGATGCTACATGTGATTTCGAGTCTTGGGAGGGGGGGGGTCCTCCTAGCTACTGCCAAATAGCAGGAGAAATATTCACAGCTCATGTAGCATTAAAGCATTTGTTCAAACTTCTGTTTCCACACAAAGTGTAATCCTATTATTCCTATTATTCATGTGCAAATGCAATCGTTTTCAGATTTAAAGTTCTGCCATTTACTGGTTTGCCTTTTCTCCCTTTCCTGTGCATTACTGAGCGTTTCTGCTTGCCTTGCTGTGTCTTAAGGCATCTAGATACCCAAGGAGCTGAAGGGGGCTGCAACCCTGTAGGTGCAACAACAATATGAACTAACCAGTACCCCCTGAGCTCATGTCTCTAACTGCATATTAGCAGAAGATGGCCTAGTCAGCCATCATTGGGAAGAGAGGCCCCTTGGTCTTGCAAACTTTATATGCCCCAGTACAGGGGAATGCCAGAGCCAAGAAATGGGAGTGGGTGGGTAGGGGAGCAGGGCGGGGGTAAAGGAAACTTTCAGGATAGCATTTGAAATGTAAATAAAGAAAATAGCTAATGAAAAACTAAAAGAAAAAAGAAAAAAAAGAAAAGCATTTTACTGTTAAAAAAAAAAAAAAATGAAGCCACGCTGCCTTCTACTGTTCGGTCTCAAGCTTAGTAGATGGTGTAGGTGTCTACCATCTAGTCTTCACCCTGACCCTCAATTCTCACCATTCCCAAGGCATAGAGATGCCACACCACCAGTTCTTCTGCTGTGCAGAATGGGTGCAATGGTACAGAGCCCATTCACCTGAACAGAAGATGGCAGAAATTTCAAGCTAGCCACTAGACATCATCACTGTTTCTCATTTCACCCATCAGCAAACCTAGGAGAACACTGGGTTAAAGACTGACTACTCAGAACATGGGCATGGAGTGGGAGGGAATACAGGACCCATGACTGCGAAGGTAATCGAGTTTGCTTTTTAATTATAAGAAATATTTATTTGAATTATTATTCCCTCTCTAAACTCTCTCACCTTACAACTCTCTGAAGTTGTAATTTCTCTACCATTTCCTCTTCTCTCAAAGCTACTTTCAGAAAAGTTTCTGTTAAACAACTTCAACAATACCTCAGTGACTCATAGAATTCATAGCACAGAAATTCTCATGTAAATTTAAAGCAGGAAGGGGTTCTGAAATGAATAATCTTTGTAGGAGTCCCTGCATCACTGAGGAAGATGGGTAATGGCATTTCAGAGTCAGGGGAGAGATTGTTTGCCATCATGTCCCTGAAATCACCATGTTTCCAGTTGCTTGTGATTAATTAAGTTAGCTACTTTTCTCATCTCTGTTTCCAAATACCTAACAATAATCAACTTAAGGTTTACTCTGATTCACCATCCGTCATGACAGGGAAAGCATAGTAGCCTAATCATGAGACGGTTGAGCACATTTCACCTGCAGTCAGAAAGCAGAAGATAAATGCTGGCGCTTCCCTTGTTTACCTTTGCCATGAGATGGTATTGCCCACATTCATGGTGGGTTTTCTCTCCTCAGTAAAACCGCCCTCAAAATATGCTCACAAATATACCAAAAGCTGTGCCTCAGAAAAGCCCCAACTACTTTCTTAGTGGATCAAGTTGACAATAAAAATGAGCCACCACGTTCATTAGGAAATGTTAGAACGCAAAATTACTTCTAACAGCACAATTTAAAGAGAAAATTAGCTGTTACTGTAACACAACTTTCACCAAATCACTAGTATAACAAGAATATAAGAACTCTGAAAAGAAATTTGAATTATCAAAGTTAAAAGAATTACAAGCAAAAAGGATTAGCTACTCAAACTATGCAGAGGGAAGGTTTATTTTTGGCTCATGATGCTGTGGGTTTTAATCCCTAGATGGTTGGTCCAGTACTGTGGGGCTTGTGGTGGAAACGCAGATTACATGGACATGATGCCAAATAGCAGACAAGGATGGGATGGGAACCCACTGTCCCTTCTGGGACATGTCTCTAAATCCAAACTTTCTAACCTGTATTTTAATACCCGGTGGTCAACCTTTTCTCCACTCCCCCTGAGCCCTCAGTCTCTGGTAATAGTCCTAATCAACTTCCATGCCATCACCTCTAGATCTCTCATGTGAGGTTATGTCCCTCTTGTCTTTCTTTGCCTTGCCTGTGTCATTTAACATAATAGTCTACAGTTGTGTCCATGCTGTGGCAAATGACAGACAACATCAGAAAGAAATTTCCTTGAATATCTTTACCATAAATGAATAATAAATATTTAAGGTTATAGGCTTGCCCTGACTTGAAGTTTACACAGTGCATACGCATGTCAAAACATTAGGTCACATATTTGTCAAAACATCACAATAATGCAGTAAAAAAGAAAAAGGAATTTCTAGTATATTCTTGCCATGTGGGTCCTGGGAGATAAACTTTTTAACTGCTGAGTTAATTCTCCAGCCCCAAGAAGTTTTATTTAATGAAAGATCAGAGGGAACACCAGAATTTGAAGGTTTCAGGCTGTTTGTTGTAGTTCAAAAGAAGCCACAGCATGGATGTATGTGACAAGCATTTCCATGTTCCAATCAACAAAATAGGAGGCTGGATGCTTAAATTTTATATAATTTTTATGTGTCCCAAATACATTTATGCTTTTGACCTTCTAAAGATATAAATGTCCCTCTTAACTTAGATATAAAAGGCAATTGGGTATGTCTCCTTGGTCCTACATGTAGGCTTCACTCCTCCGGCTTCCTAGGGTGGCAAGGATATAAGGTCTTCCAGCTGAGGATGCGTGTAGGTGAATTATACAGACACGGGTATCACAGACACAAGCATATGCCACATGGAGGCATTCATTCCCCCTAGTGACCATGTATACATTTAGCCCTTTGCAGGAAGAAAATAAGGGTGAACGTGGATTTCTGCCTTATCTTCATAGTCCCTTCCACATGACCTCCCTTTAGTTTACAGAGCTACAGTTCTCTGACAGTTCTCTTGCTTTTGGTAGTAAGTGGGAATGGAGATGCTGATTATCTTTACAAGCTACACGCTTACCTGATGTGTTAGCACCAAGAGTGTTGGTGACAGTTTCAGAATAGGGCTGGCCCTTTATGGAAAGACAGACCCTCAGGAAACTGGATCCCACTCTCATCACCTTTGCTAAACATGGGAGGGATGCAAGAGCTACTGCCGGCATCCGCTTATTTATCTGGAACAGGAATAGATTGCCGTTGCTATACGGACAGGTGAAGGTTTTCAATGCTCTGCAGAGCAGGCTTGCTTGCATAGGGAAAGCATTTGACAAGACCGTGGGAAAACGAAGGTATTGAAAGGTAAGGAAGAGGCAGAGCTAAACAGTAGATTTGGCTTTGTTTGCTGGGCATTATAATAATAGATTATTCATGACAAATTTCATATAGTCATTTTCCTTATGGTTAACACAAGAAAAAAGAATCTACATTAGCTGGTCAATGGATCTCTGGATGTCTCCTTATTTTTTTAAACAAACAAACAAAATACAGAAACATGTTTTGGGTTTTTTTGTTTGTTTGTTTTGGTTGGGTTTTTTTTTTTTTTTTTNAAAATCTGAGAGTTAAGACTTTGAACTGCAGGTGGTGCTGTGATCCTATGAGTTTATGTCCTGTTTAAATTTGTAGCAAGAACTGATTCTTTGATTTAGTGTATTTTCCTCGATAGGTAAAAATATAATTAAATTCTCTTTATTATTTTGTTTTATTGTGATGATAGAAGAAACTGTTCTTATTGTTGCAGAAATACATCACAATTACTCTTCACAAATGCCTCATGCTTCCTTAAACCAGCTGATGAGAAGCCTTGATGTGATTTTGCTGTTTCTCCTCCAGGATGGAGTCCCTTTGTGATCCCTAACCTATTTATTTCCCGCTGCTTCTTTTAAATGAAGTTGTTTCACCTAGGGTTTTGCTGACAATGATCTCAGGATTAAAAAAAAAAAGGAAATCCATATGAAAACTATTTTAACCTCTAGTTTGTAACAACTGGTTTAAAACAAAAGAAAAGATTTCCTGGAATTAAGCCACAGGAACTCTGGCTTAAGTCAGACCTGTCAGCTGGACAACAAAATTCCAGACATTTTGAAATTTAATTCGTTTAATTTTTCTTGTAAATGGATTAGAAAATATGATTAAGCCCTAGCAAGATAACTCTCACTGCATTGGCCGGCCCTCAGTGCAACAAGGAGACACTAAAATCTTAGAAGAGAACAAAGTAAAGAAATTTGAGAGCTATATTTCCCTGAGGATATATGTAACAATGCACACACACACACACACACACACACACACACACACAGAGAGAGAGAGAGAGAGAGAGAGAGAGAGAGAGAGAGAGAGAGAACAGGATTTTTAAATGAAAGGACATTGCCTTTGTTTTCCATGACACTGTTAGGATAGCTACATTTTTACATTAAGTCCCAATTAAATGTATATCAGGCTACTTTGCGGGTAAAATCAACAAAAAGAAATTAAGCATTCATCACAGTACTCTACCAAGATCTTTTCCCTGATCCTTTGAAATCACCTTTATGTAAAGCGACTGAGTTGGAGGTGTTCAAATTCTGAAGTAGGGTGAGTTTTGAGGGCAAACAAAGTGATTCAACATTATGCAAAGGCATAAAATGAGGAGAATGCCTTTGAAGAGAAAGAAAGATTCGGTCCCTGGAGTATATAGTCTGATCATTGTTTATTTCTGGAACATTTGATATAGTGGGTGAAGAGAAGGAGTGGGAATTATGATATTTTAAACAAAGTGTAGAAGAGTGCTTACACAACAGCGTGTATACTATAGCATCTTAGACACTTAATGGAACCCCTCTTCCCAAGGATTAAACTCAACATAAAAGAAATGTAATAATAGAAAGATGCAAAAATCATTTATGGTTGCTTTTTAAAATTAGAGTAGGTTTCTAGAAAACTTTAATTCAGATATGCATAAGCAGCATAAAGTTTTTTTTTAAAGGCATTAAAGGAATTGACACTTTGTGGAAAAGAGGAATTATACTCTAAGCACGACACAAGTTTTCTGCATTTGTTCCTGAAGAAAGTCCTTATTTTTTAAGGTACTCCTAGGCCCGGTCTATAACATTATAATCATCTTCTAGTTCATCACAACTAAGTAAGGATTAAAGCATTACACATCCAGCTTTTCGTTTTTACTTTTTTTTAAAAGAGTGCATTTCCTCTCTCTTGAACTTGTTTGCTATAAATGTATATAAATCAGGCATGATGACAATTTAATAAGAACTTCAAGACCTGTTCATCCCCTGGGATCACTACTGTGACGTCTTTCGGGGAGCCTTCTGATTGCTCAGCCCTAAGCACAAGCCCTATAAAATGAGAGACTTTGAGATGCTGGTCAGGTTAGACAGCTGAGCTCTAGCCAGCTACAGCCAACCGTTCCCCAGGAACCAGGAACAGACTGGTGGAGCCCTCTCTAGGGCAGAACTTCAGCACCCCAGACAGCTCCCACGCAGCCCGAAAGGCAGCCCTGCCTGAAGGAAACAGTCAAGGGTGAGTAAAATCTCCCCCTTTGGTTCCTCTCTGTCTTTGGGACTTGGAGTAGGAGTTTGTGAAAATTTCTCTCTTAAAAAGAATTTTACAGTGTTTGTCTTTTTGCAATAGCCAAATACAATAATCATGACACTTCACTGAATGAAGATAGAAATGCCTCAATTTCTCTCTTATCATCCCATTTGCTTAGAGGATTCTTAGTCCTGCTTAACCCTTCATTAAATATTGCCTTTTAAAAATAAAGACTTGAGTTTGCTTGTGTGGGGTTTTGAGCACAGTGTTCAGCTTGATGCATTTGTTTTGGGGGCTTTTCAATCTGCGTTTAAAGAGCTTTTCTTTCTGTTTCTAAACGCACACTTAAAAATTAAATGATAAAGAAAGTGAGTGCTTTTTAGGTGCTGTGACTTTTGTAGGTTACAAGAGGCAGAACTCTTGAAGATCTGTGTGTTAGCTAGACAGTGTTTAGAAATAGAATGTGTGAATAGATGGAATGCAGGATGCATGGGCTCCACAGATAAAGGCATATAAATTGATTTCCTGGAAAAACTTGTTCCAGTGCCAAGTGACTCTGAGAGCATTAACTTTTATCCTTGAATAAATTTGCTTGGGCCTTGGTTTAAAGAAATAACTTACCAATGGTATGTATAACAAATACAGAGAAAATAAGAATTTAAATGTAATACATATACAAGATTTTTGCCTTAATGATATAAATCTATACTTTATATACATATGTGTACATATGAACATGCAAACTCTAAAATATAATTGGCTAGAAGAAAAATTAATTGGGTAACACCCCAGTTTTACATCAATCAGATATTATAGCTTAAAGGGGGGGAAACCCAACGAATTCCTTGTAGCTGTTTCCTTCAACAGAAAAGACATTAAGTTATGACAACTCTGTTATCAAAACACTGAGCCTAAAGTTTTCTGCCTCCAGCACAACAGAAGCATGGCCTTGGATAGACACTAAAATTAACTGAGCCCCTGCAGCGGGAAAGACAAAAGGGAGCTGAGCCGGTGTTCAAATGCCCTGGGGATGGATCCCATTTCCAAACCAGTGCTAGAAAAATTAATGTTATTTTACAAAGTAATCTTATGCCAGTAAGTTTGACTCATTCCTGAAGATGAAATGACCATTTTTCAACTTGGCAAGAGCCCCTGGTAGTATTGCTAGACCCTCTGAATTGTTGCCAAGTATGGCTGGGAGAGCCAGCATCCTCTCTCTTTTCAGAGGCACAGAGATGGAAGCCAGAAGCAAGCCTCAGTTCCTGGCCTTCCTGATACTCTTCAGTGTGCTGATATCTCAGTCGCTGGCTTGGCCTCTCTTTGGACCACCTTCTGCCGTGAGGTAAGTGTCATTCTGGGAAAGTGTGCTCTCAATTCAGATAAGTAGGTAGGCATTCCCTCCGCATCTAAGTGAGATTTCCCACATGTTATTTTGGAGAGTGCTGTATTTCAAATCACATATTATTGATTTCAATATTTTGGTTGTAGTGTTGAGCAAATTCATTGCCAACTAAAATATAAAAAGCTTATTCTGGTCTCTGGAATTCACCTCCAGTACATAAAATACAACATCAGCGGCCAGTCTTGCATACCAGATGAATCCCATTTCTAAACTAGTGTTAGGAACCTAGCAACTTCCTATTTTCATCTCAGGCCTGTTCTGTTTCCAGTAGAAAAACTTCATTTAAATTTATATTTAATAAAATGATTATAATATTAATACTTTGTCAATGAGATATACACACACGAAATTCTGTTGAACAGAAATCAGTCTAGGAAGAATCACCCTGCCAATATTAAGGACCATGAGGAAGTATGTATACAATCCTCATAGTATTTTCTACTTGAACCAAAAAATTCTTAGTTTTACTATTTGATATAATAAAGTTTATACTTTACATGCATCAACTTAACCTAAAATAAGATAGACTTATGTGAATCGTCAATTTGTATGTAAGCTTTCTAATCTACAGGATCATTATTATCTAAAGGTAAATCATCATGACTTTAGCTATTTGCCTGTTCTTATGTTCAGTAAAGTGAGTAGTCTCTCAGTACTAATGTTCTCCCTGAAACTGTATAACATACTACCCCTTCCAGATCATGCTTTGACAACTAGAGTCCCAGTGCCTGTATCTCAGCAGATGAACAAGTCACAGGAATGTTGGAATTCACACTGACTGCTCAACATCAGGCCCATGAATAGTTACTTTTACTATCTGCTACATCATCTCCCAGAGATACCAAAGTGCCCTAGAGCTGAAACCCTTTGGGAGTTTACCCCAATGTTTAACACACACACACACACACACACACACACACACACACACTTTTAATAGAGCAATGGCATGAACAATACACATGAATCCACAAGTAGGTTATATGCCATATGTCACAAATGAAATTCCTATTTTTCAGTACAGCATCATATATTTCTAATCAGACTGTGCTCATTTACACAATATGAGGATCTAGAGGGAGTCCTTACATTCACTATGTTGGAATAACCATTCTCAAATGCGCATAGCTGTTGGGCTGATCAATAAAGAGAAATATACCATGAGATGTAAAGCTTTGTGACATAAATTAGGGGACTAGAAAAAGACAAGCAGGTTGTACGCTGCTTCCATCCTGTATGGGGACAATGGATACTAAATGCCACCACTTCTATGAGTAAGTATCAGGTTTTGTGATTAATGTTTGCTTCTGGTATGTTTATATCTTGTATAAATTGTTCTACCTCCTAATGCAGCTTCACAGACAGCATGACATACACCGGGACAGTGTGCTTTGCTTATAGCTTCACTAGAATTGAATTAAGTGGAAATTGCGTTTGGTTTAGAAAGCTTGGACAAGCTGAATGACATCATTTTTGTGAGCTCACACAGAATTACTACTTATATCCTCATTAAACGTGGAAGCTATGGAGTCACGTTATCCTGTCCTTATCTTGCAAACGGATATGCCCCAATCGTTTGTTCTCTGGTTTCAAGTAGTTGCCAGACCATCAATATCACGTTCAAGAAAAAACTCTATTGCACGTCTAGTGGAGTTTTCTTTCCCTTAATAGGCCGGATGAGAGGGTGCAGTTTGAAGGAGCAGGTGACCCCGACCAAGTCTCTTTAAAAGCAGACTCTGATATCTTGCAGAATGCCTTAGCAGACAATGACACACCCTATCATGACGTGTCCAGGTAAGCTCACTCCTGTTCATCTTACTTAGGAAACACATCTGAAGGACTAAATATTCTAGTTTTATCTTTTAAAGGGGTAGCTTTTTAATGACACTTCTCAGTCTGGTTAATAACTCTAGCAACTCTTTCAGGTATCCAGAAAGATGGTTAAAAAAAAGCAGGATAAATATGTAATTTATCTATATATCTAAACATGTTATTTATCTTTACTTATGCTCTTTTTGAGCATCCTTTCAGTGGCTCAGATTATTAGACAAAGCCCAGATAAAACTGAAGCAGTTAGGATTCCATGAGGGAACAGATTCAAAGGAAAGAGCCCCCCCGCCCCTCATAAGAGTCAAGGGCTACAATAGTGCTGTCCACTCCTGTAACTGCTTGTCTAGAATAGTGCTGCAGAACAGACCAAGGAGGTCACACTGAAGACCAAGTATAAAAGGTTTCTCATGTACTTACCAAGTACACTAATAGACATAAGATCTTCTCTAGCGCACTAGACTTATTCCTCTCCCCCCCCCCATTATTTTGATGGAAAAGAGTGACAAAAGATATTAAATATTGGTGAGTTTGACCAAATTAACACATTATTTTCATTGCATATATTTTTATTTAAGGCAGCATAAAAACTACCCAGATATATAGAAACTATAAATGAATTTTAGTTCAATATTTATTAGAAAAATTAATTGGAAATATCCTACCATGGAACAAAAATAAAGTACACATCTAAACCGACCCATTTTTTTTTTTCAAGATGTTGGGCTAGAGACATACAGCTTACATTGTGCTCCAGGTGACTAGAGTTCCCTTTTGCTATGGCATTAGGGAATCTCCTTTTATGCTTAAAGTTTTTGTGAGCAGATTTCTTTGCCATTGAAAAGCTAGGATGTCTCTACAAGAAACTGTTACCGGGAAATCGTTGTGCTTGCTCCCTTGCTTTAGAAATGCCAGGCACGCTGATGGAGTTTTCACCAGCGACTACAGCAGACTTCTGGGTCAGATTTCTGCCAAAAAATACCTTGAGTCACTCATTGGCAAACGAATCAGGTAAGGGGTACTTGTGTTTTGTTTATTTGTTTGTTTGTTTTAACAAACACTCCATCAACAAGTTTTATTTTTCTTTCTAGAATTTTATTTCCCTTGCTCAAGGCTCACAACTCTTTGATAATGTTCTTTTTTTTTTTTTAAGAAAAAATAATAATGCATGTCATTGAGTAAAATACATTGGGCACACCTAGGGTGAGATAGAGGTTTTGGTATTTGTTTACTCTAAATATATTTTTCCTAAGTAAGTAGTAAACATTTACAAACTAGTCAAACTGAGCTAAACTCAGGGGGAAAAGATACAGACTCGGACTCCTAATTCTTGTTGACATTTTACCATCATTTTTGCTCTCGCTTTCTTTAGCAGCAGCATCTCAGAAGAGCCTGTGCCAATCAAACGACACTCTGATGCGGTCTTCACAGATAACTACACCCGCCTCAGAAAGCAAATGGCTGTGAAGAAATACCTGAACTCCATCCTGAATGGAAAGAGGAGGTAGGGGAAAGATAACTCGTTGGTGTGGAGACATACAGATAACCTTCAAATGTTAGGCTCCATTTGGAGGCTGTTCTGTTTCTCCATCACCTTGCATGCTTTTCTCTGCCTCCTGTGAACTTCTTACTCAGCCTCGGTTTTGGCTGCTGTCCGGCTTCATCATACTTTTAAAATACTGATCCACGAATGTCAGCCCAAAGCCACTAGAAAACAGTATTTCTGGGGATGCTGACCTGGAAACTCTACAGTTTAAAGGTTCCTTCGTTTGAATTAATTGTCATCAGAGTTTAAAACAATGGCTATTTTGAATCAGGGAGTGGTTTAATCAAGTGTTCACTTTTAAAATATATAAAGTGCAGTTATTGATTTTGTTATGCATGCTTAAACCCAACAACCCTGTCTTATTACATTTATCCATGATGCATCTGTGTGTTCTGGTTCTAAAAGCATGTGTCTGTATAGTATGTAAATATTGGACACCGGGACAGGAAATCCAATGCTTAGACTCCAGTTGCCTTTGCGTACGTGCTGAGTATTAAGCATAATTTTTTTAATTGAAACCAGACAAGTGTATCCTCCTTGCCCACTAAATGATGACTCCATAAGGCTGATTTTAGATAGTATGGTCTCGGAACAATTCACAATCACTAGCTGTAAAGACCATGGTTGATACCCAGTGTGTCTTGCAGAGCGTCAATAATCACCCAGTCACGGTGTTATAATTGTTTCCTTGGAACATGCCTCAGCTGAGATTTTTAACACGTGCATTTTCCTTTTGGTCCATAGCACTGAGGGAGATTCGCCAGACTTTCTTGAAGAGCTGGAGAAATGATGAGAAGAGTCCTCTGGGCAGAGCTGAAGATTAGAGGTGAGCGTGCCTGTGCACCCTTACAGCTACCGTGAAGAATAGGTGCAGGAGCAAGTCAGTGGGTAAAGACATCTTAGGGCTACAACACAGTCTATGCAGAGATACTATCTAGCCCACATAACACCTCTACCCGAGGCAGAGCCCACCTCAGTGAACACCGTGAGGTGCTACGTGCTCAGTTCTCACCTTGACTAAGTTACTGCTCACCATAGAGTTTGGCCTCTCTAGGGTACTCCTGTCTATTTACCCTTCCCCCATGTGAAATTCAAACACGGAGGATCCTCAGTCACACCCTGAGGGTAAGCGTCTTAGTGTTGAAACTCAAGTCATGCTGCTTTCATTAACTTAAGGTTTAGTCCAAAGGTTGCCTGCTAGATCTTCAGTTAAATGTGAAGAAATAGCACAGAAGCACACTAAGATATGTCGAGCTATTCTGGGTTTAATTTTATTCCTTCAAGCACAGCAAACTTCATGGGACAAAAATCAAAGTTTGACCTGTCAAGTAAGAAGAGACACTGCAGCTCCAGCAATGTTCACTGTGGAAGGTTTTTTTTTAATAAGAAAAAAATAAAAGAAAAAAAGAATTTTTTTTCTTTTATGAAGTGGTGTAGTCTGGTTTTCACAACTGTTTTTATATGAATGTAGATATAAGGCATATTCTTTCATGAGTTATGTAAACTCATTAATAATTTCATTATTTTATCAGAACCTACTCACAGTACTTGGCAAAAGGAGAAAATGTTGTATAGCTGTGTCAAAAGTCATAACTCAGCTGCTGCTCTGCCGCTTCGTCCCTTATTTTTGTATTGTGGTAATTTCCTATGCAAATATCAGGGCAACCAACTGTATAGCTGTAGAAATTTTGAGAGAATGAGATGTTTATATATTAACAGGTTTTTTTATTAAAAAAGTGCCTAAAACAAACAAACAAACAAACAAACAAAAAGTCAGTACACTTCTCTCCAATGGGCTCTGGAGAAAATGGCTTCTGATAGAAGCCACTTAGCCATGGAACCACTTAGCATGGAAGTAACCAAGAAAAGATAAAGTGGATGGGAATGGCTGGCCCCGGCAGAACTTGGTTTCTAATACCTGAAAGTAGGCAGAATTCCAGCCTTGGCTAAGAGAGGAAAATAGCTTTGTGTGGGCCAGCGGCAACTCAGTCTCATTTTAATTTCTGGTGTGGTCATCTAAGATTTTAAGAGAGCTATCAGGAGCAAACAAGTTTTCAGAATTCATCCACAAGGGTATTTTGTTCCATCAATTAGATTAAGTATCTCGTTGACTATGAAGGAAGCATGGGACAAGGAGCTTGCCAGAACGGTATTATCATATGTAGACATTCCCTGGCTCAAGGATGAGAGCTAGGCTGGGAGTCTCAGTGGTGGGACACTTGCCTGGCCTACAAAAAAGCCTTGGTCTCCATGCCCAACACCAAAAGAAATAAATAATGTTGCTTTGTAAAATGACTATTTCTGCCAGATAAAGAATATGGCAGACACTAAAATATAAGGGGAGATTTCCTTGTGACATGTAAGGTCATTTACTGAAGGCTATGTTTATAATGGAAGGGTGGCTTTGGAGAAATCCTGCAGGCCCTCCTACATGCAGTCCACCAGTGGAAGGTACAAATGCTTCTTCATTAATGATTAAAAGGAGAGAGCTTCCTCACCCTCCCATTCCTTTGTAACAGTCGGTGTTCTGGAAAGTTCTCTCTTGACTCAGCTAGATACAATCTCATCAGAGACTGTTGATAAAGGGCAAGGAGAAACTGATATTTGCTAAGTGAGTGAATGAAACTAATATAATACAAATTTAATAATTGTTTCTGTTTAAAGGACCAATTCTCTCTCTTTTTTTTTTGTAGAATTCTTGAAGGAAAACAACCACGTGATTACATTATGAGTTCTACATATCTAATTCAAGAAAACAACTTCCATAGCAAAACCAAATAAAATGTGTTGTGAATATTGTGGTTTCCTTTATGTAATGACTGTGATGTTTACATTGTAAATATTATTTGAGCATTCTAAAATTCATCTGTAGCTCATGAAATGCTTATAATTTCATATGCTATATATTCTTTCAAAGAAAAATATATTTAATGATAGGTAGATACTAGATTAATTGCAATTATCTGAAGCTTTCTGCAAGGGTAGCAATCGAGGAAAATTGATGTGTTTATTTATAGCATGTAGTTAACTATTCATCAGGGCAGAACAGATAATCAGTGTGAACAAGTCTAAATGCTAAGCAGATAGGCTGCTGTGTTACATAAGGCAAAATATCTAAGGGGAATAACGAATTATGGATAAAAGAGATATGTGAGAAAAGGATTTTCAGAATTGCATTTCTCCAGTGATAGGGACTCCATCTCTCATGGATTCATCTCTCCCATTAGGATTTGCAATCCCCAAAGGCTTCTTCAGAGATGCTTCAGCTAGGAAAAGCCCATCGTCCAATCTGGAGCTTTCCCTTTCTGCTTGTGCTATGGATGTGTAAACTAGAAGCTAAATGGAGTGCTTGATTTCCAGTAGTAAATACTTCTCCCGTAGTCACTTACAATGATATTTTGTCTTATTGGCTTCCTTTGCTGAGAGTACATTTGTAGACACAACTATTTTTCCAATGTGATTGTATGAAATTAAAGACAGGAATAAAGATCTTTGGTTATCATTGCAAATGTGTATTCTTGTTCTGATTCTTTGAAAGATCCAGCAGTACCTTCTTTTATATTTATACCTACAGGTTTGGAACTGGTTTTGTATGATGCTTGGGGCGGAGTTACATTTGAGAATCCAAAATTAACAGCTACTTAAATGAGATGGAAAATTTTCTCTTATATAAGGGCAAGGGCAAGATGTAAAGTTTACTGTGATGGTTCAGCCACACAAATCTGACATATCAAGCCAATCTCCTTGTCTCCCAGGGTCTAACCTTTGGGGGTTTTGTTCATTTGTTTGTTTTCCATTAATTAATTAATTCACTATGTATCTTGATTAAAGCCCTCCTCTCCCCCCCAGACCCCTCCTTGACATGACCTCTTCCCTCTATCCCTCCGCCCTTTCCCTTCTGAGAAAGGGGGAGGTCCTTCCCCAGGAACCAACCCATCCGCACATCAAGTCACTGCAAGACTAGATTCATCCTCTCCTACTGAGGCCAGACAAGACAGTCCAGTTAGGGTAACAGGATCCACAGGCAAGAGACAAAATCAGAATAAGCCCTTGCTCCAGTTGTTGGGAGTCCCATATAAAGACCAAGCTGCACATCTGCTACATATGTGGTGGGTGTGGAGGCAGGTATGTGTGTGTGTGTGTGGGGGGGTGGCTCTAGGTCTGTCTAGCCACTGTAGGCTCTTTGGTTGGTGGTTCAGTCTCTGGGAGCCTCCAAGGGTCCAGGTTAGTTGACTCTATTGGTCTTTTTGTCCCCTCTGGGTTTCTCAATCCTTTCCCCAACTCTTCCACAAGACTTCCCAAGCTTGTTCGATTGTTTGGCTGTGGGTCTCTGCATGTGTTTCAGTCAGTTGCTGGGTAGAGCCTCTCAGAGGATAGTTATGTTAGGCTCCTGTCTATGAATCCAGGCTGACATATACGAACATGTCAAACATACTGAGGCTCCAAGGTAGCTGAAGAAGAAAGGCAAGCCAGCCATGTGTCCGTATAGATCTTCTGAGGATGGCTTGGCATATTCCCTGTCAAAGTTGGCAGAGGTTGCCATTGCGTTCATTTGTCTGTCTCACATCAGTCACCTATGTATCCAGGCAAGCAGTGACAAATATATCTGTCATCAATGTCTTCACATGTTGTTTCCTGTGACAAGGCTTTGACCAAAAAAGAGGCATCGAGGTCTCACAGTGTGTCCCTGTGAATCCACTCCTCAAGCAGTCACAGTGGGAGTTGTTTCCGCCATTCACACATAGACCACCGTGGAGGCACGGCTAACTGGCACATTCATCAAAGTTGAGTGCACGGTGGTCTCCAAGGACATGAGATGCAGGGTCCCAGAAGTAAGCCCCAAGAGCAGAAGGGAGGGAGGAAAAGTAAGGAGGGGGGAGGCTCAACAAAAACCAAGAGTGTACAGAAAAGCCTTAGGAAAGACATTCTTCATCCGCTTGTTTTAAAAACGGTAAAAAAAATGAACACAAAGGAGAAAAACACTATAATATAAAGTAGGGGAAAGATGAGATTCCAGCCAGGCTCCAAGTTCTTCCATCTTTGTCTTTCCTCCCCTTTCTTGATTATTTCTCCAGAGTCCTAAGTTCAGGGCAGAAGGCTGAAATGGGAGGGAACAGCCAAGGATTCCCTAGCACTGGAGGGAAATCGGGTGAGGGAAAGATCAAAGTTGCTTTTTAATGAACAGAGATGAAAAAGAGATGCCAGAGTGCCACAGGAAAAAAAAAAATCTCAGAGGTAATTAGAAAACCAGTCCAAGTAGGGAGCAGAAATCATATGTAGCGGGAAGGAGCACATTGCCAGACTTTACAAACAGCCTAAGATAAAGTCAAACACCCCGAAGAGCTGAGAACGCAGCCCAGAGGTAGAACGGTGTGAGACCATGCTTCAACTCCAGCACCACACACACACACACACACACACGCACACGCACACTCACGCGCACGCGCACGCGTGCACACACACACACACACACACACACACACACAAATAGGTTCAATGAATAAGTAAAATTTAATAAAAGGTCCTGTCAAAAATCAAGTAACCGATCTAAAACAATGGCCTTGAATCAGAGGTCCAAACACCAGTTGCAGGAAATATGAATAAAAACCTCATGTCTGTTAAATAGAAGTTTCAGAAAAAGAAGAAGAGGGGGGGTGCAAAAGAAAGGAGAAAATAAATAACACAAAGGTGATTTTTCACTTCCTCTGGGCTATTTTATGAGGCCTTGCTACCATCCTTCTTCACTCACAAGTTAGTGTACACACTGTATGACCCTGGCTGTTCCCTAATCAGTCTGTAGCATTTGCCAGTTTCGGCCGCCGTGTGTTGGTAAAAAGCATTGATTCTCTTGATACCTAGTTATTACTGTGGTAAGTTGATTTCTTACGTTCCTAGATACTTTGACTATATTTATCTTTGTAAGTCTTGTGGTGGCATATTTAATGTAGTTAGCTTTTAAGTATTTCTATAATAATTAAAGTGAATTGATCCATGCTAGTTAACAAGGTTCTACCTTGTCAGCTATTAATTTTTTCATTAATATAATATACGATACGTTACTGCAAACACTATTACTTATCACATTAATGTTAATAATAACACATATACTTTCTGGACAGGGAAACAGATTTTCTGTCTTGCAGAGTAGGTTAAAGATGGGGCCCAAGAATTGCATAATCATAACCATGAGCCTCTAAGCTTAGAAGTACACACTTCAGTACATTTACATATGAAAAGAAAGCACACACCATGACTTATCTGCCACTTATGTGTTTGGTGTAGCCAACTCAAACAGTAGCCTGTCTGACTTCTGAGTAACATTTGTACATAAAAAACAAAAACAAAAACAAAAAAAAGAGGGAAGGACAGTTTGGAGGCATCTGCCTTCCGCCACCAGCTTTCTCTCCCCGATTATTAGGAGAACATGTCCCAGCTCCTCTGTCTCTTTCACCTGGGTAATTGCAAGTACCCTGCAAGATGCATCCCTTTTCAGAAGCTAGTCTTTCTCATTCTCACACAGACAATTGTGTTCCTTATGTTTCCCTTCCTTGGACACTCGCCCGATTTCATAATGTAGTTCCTTTTGCCTTCGCTTTTCTCCTCTCTGCGGGATTATGGGTTCATTCACTTGAGTTTCCTGCCCTGAGATATGCCTGCCTCATTTGTTGCCATGGTAGGAGGGCTCACATAGATCCCTCAGATGTCCTTTTGTCCCTTAGACTCTCCCCATTCGGCACGTGATGCTAGGGATGCATTTACCCATTTATGGTGTAATTTAACTATGTGCTAAAAATGATAGACTCTGAAGCAGTTGTTCTTCAGTGTAAGCTTATAGTTGACTGATAATGAAATAATCGCCGTGTATTGCTTTTTACTGCAAGAAACATCTGCCCTGTCACTGTACTTATACATGTAAAGAAATTCTACCCATACCTTTATAAATGTGGGTGGAGGTTTTTGGAGTAGAGATGAGTAAACAAGGAGACTAAGGAAGGATGAGACAGACAGACAGGAATAGACAGTGTGGAGGGGAGGGGAGGTCTTATCGCCATGAATGAATCTGAAATATGCATAGGTAGTAAGGCTAAATAAAGGATTAAGGCCATCATTGGGAAGAGAGGTCTCTTGGTCTTGCAAACTTTATATGCCCCAATACAGGGGAAGGCCAGGGCCAAGAAGTGGGAGCAGGTGGGTAGGGGAGCAGGGCAAGGGGAGGGTATAGGGGACTTTTGGGATAGCAGTTGAAATGTAAATGAAGAAAATATCTAATAAAAATTGGAACAAAAGATAAATGGAAGAGAAGGATGAACATTCCCACTTTTAGATCTCAGGTCTTAGAGCAGTGCTGGCCTAAGAATATACTGAAAGTGAGGATAAAATTGTAAGTAGTATTTGAGACAAATGATTGGCTGCATGCCGAGGCTACTATAACACACACATACACACATGCACACACATGCACATACAAATGCATATATGCACTTACGTATGTGTTTGAGACAGAACCTCACCACGCATCCCATGATGGCTTTGAACTGATAATTCTCCTTCCTCCTGAGTACTGAAATTAAGTTATGTACCACCTTGCCCAACTTTAGCAATCCTATTTTTTTAAATGTTACATATTATGGTTTTAATAATGAAACAAAAGTGAAAAATGTTCTATAGTTGAACATTATTTAATACATTGGGACAAAACTGTTAACTTGTTAATAACTAGCAAATATGTTAGAATTTTATAATGTGACTAATTTGCAATCAAATCAATATTGTGTAGATGCTGTTAGTTCATTCAGTTAGGTAGGTGAAAAAGTAAACTCAAGTTCACCTGGAAACAATGGCTATTGGTAAGAGGCCACAATGAAACAAGCAAAATTATCACATACATTTGGCACTCCCTGACGTTCAGTGTAGTACCAGCATCAGGGCTCAATAAGAGATGTTGTTTCTCCTTTATATGACCCAGCACAGGGGAAGACCAGGGCCAAGTAGTAGGAGTGGGTGGGTAGGGGAGCAGGGGCGGGGGTGGGGTATAGGGAACTTTCTGGATAGCATTTGAAATGTAAATAAAGAAAATAATAATAAATAAATTTTAAAAAGAAAAAAGAAAAAAGAAAGAGATGTTGTTTCTCAATAGATAATATCAAGGTAGGAGTCTAACTCCTTATACATTAACGTGAATAGACATGAAAATCATTGTCAATTATCACTCTGTGACAGTAAATGGCTCATCCATGCAGTCTAATTAAAAGGAGCAAAATATTTCCTTAAAGGTGAATAACTACAAAATAATATGTATTGATTTTCCATTGTTAGGAAGTGGTATTCCTTGTCACTGACTTGGTCTTAACAGAGTAACAGTGAATGTCCAGGGTCCTTTCCTATAACTTCTGTCACTGGGACCCAGGTATACACTGTTAAGTTTCAAATGTATCGTCTGACCATAATTAAGACAAGAACATCTATCAGTCAGAAGTGCAAACCAGCGTCTTGGACTCACTGAGAACTAGAGACCAGAGCAACCTATCTGAACACACAGACATCTGAATATACAGCCAAGGGCTGACACAATCTCCTTCAAGTCGTCATTGCTGCCTCCTTTAGGTTGTGGGTTCCTTCAGGACAGAAATGGAGATCCCTCTCCCTGCGGAATCAAGGCCCAATGGGACCATCAGCCTCACTGCCGGGAATGGATCAAAATAGCATGGTTGGGAACACAGACACTAGTGTTTAGAACTAAGGTGTGTACATCTGCAGACGGGGCTTGCCGAGAAGCAAGCTTAACTTTGCTAGGAATCCAACACTCCAGGTATTAAGCAGGAGCGTGTTTGCAGGAGGGCTCCTTCCCCAGGGCCCTCCTAAGGCCCAGGAGCTGCAGTAATCTCAGTTTGCTTTTGGTTTCTCAGCAAAGTGACCTTTCCACTGGTTCACTGGTCAGATCGGGGCCAGCATCCACGTTGTGCTCTGAAGAGGGCCGGGTGGCCTCCAGAGCTTGCCTAAACCTTGGTCAACAGTTGTTGCAAAGATGTTGCTTATTGACCCAACCCACAGAGCAACCTAGGGACAGAAATAGCTCTTCCTGCTTCCAGATTCAATAAAACAGAGGGAATATTGACTTGGCCTTCACTTTCTCATAGTGATGGGCCTCTACCCCATGTGCAGAGTTTTCGTATTGCTTCAGCCAGTTCTCACTTAATACTGCCAGAAATGGTTGCAAAGCAACAGCAGAACAGGATTTAAGCAAAAGAATCATCATGAGTTTGTGTGTCCATTTTATTATTCAGCTCAATGAAGAGGAAATTTGATCACAAATTGCTACTGTGGCACAGAGCACAGAAAAGCATCCTGAAATTTGGATGGCTTGCTAGTCCATCTTGATCATCTTGTTTTAATGGGCCATTTTGATTCAAAAATTATTACCAGGAACAAAATCTAACTAGTGTATAGAACGTGTATGGTAATTAGGGCATTAACAATATTTTGTAAATGCGTTTGAGTGGAGTCAAAATTTATTATTCTCATCATCAATATATAGTGTGCTAAAGACCCTCCCCCCATTTCAAATTCTCCAGTCCAATTCCACAGTTAGCTTTGTTACCTAAGAAGTCTATAGGAACTGCTACAGTTCACATCAATGGGGTGTGGCAAGGTGCCATCTCTGGATACAGCATGGTCATCACATCATGAACACACAGAAACTGTGGCTTCCCGCATGGAACCTAGAAACAAGCAAAAAAATGAAAGAAAAGGAGAGACACAATGGGCAGAGGGGACTAACTAGACAGATGGAAAGGATTGGTGGAAATGGAATGGAGGTAGAGGGACCGTGGGAGTGGGTGTAATCATGAGGCATTGCATACAAGCATGGCAGTTTTAAAATATAGATTAAGGTTTGAGAGTCTCACTGATTAAAAAAAAAGCAAAACAAACAAAAAAAAAACAAAAACAAAAACAAAAACAAAAACAAAAAAACCCAGATGTTGCTAAGGACCAGTCTGACAGAAAGTTCTGAAACACAGCTGTGAACTATAATAAGAACATGTTTTGTTAAGTTGTCTTAATCACCCCTATTATTATTAACTCAACCCTTTCTTAAGACTCAGAATATCACTTTAGTTTTATTTAGAAACACATCATTTTCCTGAAGAATCAAGAAAGATATGATTGACCCTTAATGATGACATGCATGTTATATTAGAAGACATGTACACAGATGTTCATGGCAGATCTTGACCATCCAAAGATAACAAAGGAGAATAAAGAATAGAATGTCCACAATGGACATTACCATGGAAACAACCTCAATGCCTATGGATGCCTGGGTAGATAGTGTGTGTCATACACATGCAATGGAGTCTCTTTTACCATTAAAAATAAGGGAATTGTAACATGTGACGGAGACTTGAGGAGATTATCTGAAATATGCTGTCAGAAATCAAAAGAATTAAAAAAAGTTGTGTTATTCAACTAGTGTGTGATCCCTAAAATAGAAAAAAAAAAAAAAGTGAAGTAGCATTTACTCAAGGCTTGGAGAAATGGAAAGGAGGAGTTATTTAATGACTGACAGCCTTCCAGTTCTGCATGATGAAACCTCCCAGAAATTGATTCCTCAACAGTATGGCCACCCCTAGCAGACCTTACCCAAGCATACAAATCAGACAGAAACAAGTTCTAATTTGTATATGGGAAAAGTCACAATTGAAACGACACAGTAATCTGGACACGTTGGCACACACATGTAACAGGAGCACTTGGGAAACAGACATTAGGGTATTGTAAGATCTAGGCCAGGCTAATCTCATAGTGAGTCTCAGGGCAGCCTAAGCTCTGAGACCCTGTTTCAATCAAAACGAAATACAAAGTCGCAAACCCAGACTGAGCTGGGAAGACCGTACATAGGGCTTTAGAAAGTTGTAACAAACAAAACTTTGCTTAAAACGATTGTAAAACCATAGAATCACAGCCTCGTCAATTTGATCATGCAGGACTAGAACACTGCACTTATTTGCTTCCTTACCCATAATGGGAAAAATACTCTTCAAATGATCCCGATAGAGTAGTGGCAGTTTTCTCAGGATTTCCATGAATCATAGGGACCATTTAGTTCAAGGTCACTTTGAATGCCTTTATGTTGTCATTCTAGCCACTGCTCTAAAAAAAACTCATTTAGAGAAAAGAGCAAACAAAACCACCAATTGAAGGAAAGTTTAGAGGATGAAAGGATTTGTGATTGTGATCCTTTCTAAACAGCCATGTCATCGAAACCATGACTTATCAGGAAGGCACACTGTTGGACAATGGTCAACCCTGTTCTTTGAATGCAGAGAACTGGAGAAAACTAGACTCTAATAACTTCCAGGAGATGTTTTAGGAATTTATGTACAGACCACAAGATGACGGATGACTTGTCTAACTAACTGATCTGATTTTTGAGCCTTGAATAGCTGCTTAAGGGGGAAAACCAGGCTAGTGGTCCTTATCTATTCTTACCAGATACATCTAGCATCATTATGATTCATCTGGCTTTACATTCTCACTCGATGATTGACCTATGTATTGCTCATTAAACCATCAGTCAGACTTAGTAGCAATCAGATATTATGTATTAGGAGAAGTTAAACTGCAGAAATACATAATAATGAATGGCCCCTGCAGCCCAAGAGCTGGCATACACACAATTCTAGCATATAAATGTTTAAATATTCCCATTCTAGTGAAAGGAATGTGAGCACAGCAGAGGAAAAACTAGACCAACCCAAACCTGAAAGCCAATAGAGCAAACATCAATATCAGCAAATGCTGCCCAGTGGAAGCCAAGGATTACATTAGCTCCAAGCACTGTGGCAACTATTGGTTAAGACCTCCTATCTGTGTCTAGAGTCTCAAGTTCAGCTTTGGAGACTTAGGGCTATGAGCCTTTGGGGCTGTTAAAACAGGCCCTAGTCTTAGGCACTCAAAGGCCCAGGATACAAATATGTGAGCTTCTTATGTACTCATAATTCCTATCTGGGTAGAGCAACTCAAATAAGAATGAAACCAATCTCTTTTTTTTCTCTTTTTTTATTAATTAATTTATTTTTTTACACTCCATATTTTATTTCCCTCCCCCATCCATCTTCTGACTGCTCCACATCCCATATCTCCTCCCCTCCCTCCTATCCACCCACCCCTGTCTCTACTTGGATGTCCCCAACCCACACCCCACCTGACCTCCAAACTCCCTGGGGCCTCCAGTCTCTTGAGGGTCAGGTGCATCGTCTCTAAATGAACACAAACCCAACAGTCCTCTACTGTATGTGTGTTGGGGCCTTCAGCTGCTGGTCCAGTGATTGAGTGATCTTGGAGGTCCAGATTAATTGAGACTGCTGGTCATCCTACAGAGTCACCCTTCTCCTCAGCTTCTTTCAGTCTTCCCTAATTCAACAGCAAGTGTCAACTGCTTCTTTCCATTGATTGGGCACAAATATCTGCATCTGACTCTTTCAGCTGCTTGTTGGGTCTTGTGGAGTGCAGTGACGTTAGGTCCCTTTTTGTGAGTGCTTCATAGCCTCAGAAATAGTGTCAGACCCTGGGAACTCCCCTTGAGCTGGATCCCACTTTGGGCCTATCACTAGACCTTCCCTTCCTCAGGCTCCTTTCCATTTCCATCCCTGTAATTATTTCAGACAGGAACAATTATGGGTCAGAGTTGTGACTGTGGGGTGGCAACCCCATCCCTCACTTGACACCTTGTCTTCCTGCTGGAGGTGGGCTCTATAAGTTCCCTCTCTCTACTGTCAAGCAATTCATTTAAGGTCCCTACCTGTGAGTCCTGAGAATCTCTCACCTCCCAGGTCTCTGGTGAACTCTGGAGGGTTCCCCCAACCTCCTATCACCTGAGGTTACCTGTTTGCACTCTTTCTACTGACCCTCGGGACTTCATTCCTTCTCCCTCACCTCAGGTTCCCCTCCCCCTCCCCCTTCCCAATCCACTTTCCCTCCCTCCATCCCCACAGTTGATCTTTGACAATGACACCAAAAATATACAATGGAAAAAGAAAGCATCTTCATTAAATGGTGCTGGTCTAACTGGCTATCTGTATGTAGAAGAATGAAAATAGACCCATATTTGTCACCTTGTACAAAGATCAAGTCCAAGCAGATCAAGTATCTCAACATAAAACCAGATACACTCTACATAATAGAAGAGAAAGTGGGAAAGAGCCTTGAACTCATTTGGCACAGGGGGAAGTTTGCTAAACAGAACTCCAATGGCTCATGCTCTAAAATCATGAATTGATAAATGGGACTTCATAAAACTGGAAAGCTTCTGTAAGTCAAAAGACATAGTCAATTAGACAAATCGGCAACCTACATACAGAATGGGAAAAAAATTTTTCACTAACCCCACATCAGATAAAGGACTAATATCCAAAATATATAAAGAACTGAAGAAGTTAATGACCAAAACACCAAACAACCCAACCAAAAATAGGGTATAGAACTAAACCAAGAATTTACAACTGAGGAATCTCAAATGGCTGAGAAGCACCTAAGGAAATGTTCAAAGTCCTTAGTGATCAGAGAAATGCAAATGACCCTGAGATTCTACCTTACACCAATCAGAATGGTTATGATCAAAACCTTAGGTGACAACACATGTTGGAGAGGATGTGGAGGAAGAGGAACACTCCTCCATTACTGGTGAGATTGCAAACTGGTACAACCTCTCTGGAAATCAATCTGAAGGTTCCTCAGAAAAGAAAGAAGAAAGCAAAAACCAATGTTTTGTAGAAAAGAAAAAAGTTATTTTTTTTTCAAATTAAGAATTCTTCCCTGTATCTAAGAAGTATGGTTTATGTGTCAAAGGTGCTAACATTTAAGGTGTTAAAAATCTCTACATTCAAAAGAATTCTCGCCATACATGGCATTAGCTAGTTTTAGACTTAGATGTTTCAGACATAAATATCAGTTTTTATGTGTGTATGCCTCCAATTTTCTGTTGGATTCTAAAGGGAGAAGCATCTGCCTATATCACTGACTTCATGTTTATAAAGTTTTAAGGAGCTTTCTTCCCTAATGTTAATTCTTCAGGCCCAATAAAAAATTTATCATTCCTACTTCACGTCAGCAGCTTGGACCTGCGTGTCAAAACCTGGAATAGAGAACATGCTCACCGAGCACATTTTGTTTGCTTGCTCTTATACCTGGCATATGAAATTTTAAAATTCTGCTTGCAAATAAAAAATAAAGCTATCTAATATATAGTAAGTATTTGTCAAGAATTCAGGGTAGAACAGGTGAGATAAATTAATGAGAAAATCAAGCCAAACTTTATGAAAGAATTTACCTTTGTCCATTCATCTGGAAACACGTTCCCTGCTGCATAGGAAAGAAACAGTTGATCTTGCCTGGTCCCTGCTTCGATATGAGGATGTAGAGAAACAGATCCCCGACTCTCAACCAAGAAGTGCATCTTTCCTAGAAGGTGTGTGCTCAGAAAATGGAAAGATCCCCCATGCTCCTGTATCAGCGGGATCAACATAGTAAAAATGGCCATCTTAAGAAGAACAGATTCAATGCAATTCCCATCAAAATTCCAACACAATTCTTTACAGACCTTAAAAGAACAATTCTCAACTTCATATGAAGAAAACAAAAAGCCCAGGATAGCTAAAACAATTCAGCACCACAAAAGAATTTCTGGAAGTATCACTGTCCCTGATTATAAGTTGTCCTACAGAGTAATAGGAATAAAAACCTCATGGTATTGGCATGAAAATAGACAAGTTGATCAATGGAATCTAATAAAAAGACTCGGATGTAAATCTGAATCCGTATTGACACTAGAATTAAAAAGAAGAAGAAGAAGAAGAAGAAGAAGAAGAAGAAGAAGAAGAAGAAGAAGAAGAAGAAGAAGAAGAAGAAGAAGAAGAAGAAGAGCCAAAAACTATACAGTGTAACAAAAAAGCATCTTCAACAAGTGATACTGGTCAAACTGGATGTTTGCCTGTAGAATGAAAATAGATCCATATCTATCACCCTGCACAAAACTCAAATCCAAGTGGATCAAAGACTTCAACATAAGACCAGATACACCAAATCTAATAGAAGAAAAAGTGGGCCATAGCCTTGAACACATTGGTGTCAGAGACAACTTCCCGAGCAGAACAGCAACAGCTGATAGAGGAAAATAAAACAGACATCTGGGATGGATGGAGGGGTGGAACTGGATGGGAGAGGGGAATAGGAAGGGTCAAGTGTGGGGTGTACTGTGGGAGAGAGAGAGAAGAGGAAGGGAGGGAGAGGGAGAGGGAGAGGGAGAGGGAGAGGGAGAGGGAGAGGGAGAGCTGGAATCAGCGGTGGGGTATATATCTCTGGGACAAGCTAGAGATCCAGGACAATGAAAACTCTCAGAGTCCATGAAGGTGGCGCTAGCTAAGATTCCTAGCAATAGAAGATATGAAACATGAAACAGTCACCTCCTGTAAACAGGCAAGGCTTCCAATGGAGAGATGGGTATACCAAGGCAGGGACAAAACCTTCAACCCACATTTTTTTCTGCCCTTAAGAGGTGCAGGGATAAAACTGGAGCAGAAAATGAGGGAATGGCCAGCTAATGACTGGCCCAACTTGAGTCCCATGTCATGAGAGAGATCCCACCCCGATACGTGCGCGTAGGAATTGAGCATGACTGCCATCTGAGTTTCTTCAACCGGAAGCTGATGGAAAGAGACACAGAGAGCCGCTGCCATGCATTAGCTGAAGCTTGATGAAGCTTGTGGAAGAGGAGAAGAAAGGATTGAAAGAGCCATAGGGGTCAAGGGAAGTTCAATTTGAAAAATCTGCATGTGGAGCTATGGAATTCATTTTTAGACATGGTTCCTTAGCAAGTGATATATTATTACAATCAGGGAGCAAAAAGAGACTGTGAAAACAAATAGGATCTGATTGCACTACTGACCACTCTACCCAAGAGACGACGCATCCTCAGCCTCTTCGCTGACATGTCTGTTTAGCATCATGCCCGGCCAGCGGCCAGCTCTTACCAATCATCTGGGATGTTTCTTCTCTGAGCTAATTTAAAATCATTTTTAAGAGTCCAAGCAACAAAAACCAAATTGTCCTAGATGCTATCTCAGTAGTGGTCTCTCTGACATGACTCACAAGAATGATTTTACCTCTTGAGAAGGGGGTAAAAGCATTACAGTATAATTTGACACAGAGGTTTAAATATCTATAGTCATCATATATATATATATATATATATATATATATATATATATATATATTCCAAGTACTTAATAAAATTAAATTTATGGTATGCTACTATGTTGGAAATAATTATAGAATACCCAGGGCACTGTTAGACATTAGCTATATGGAATTAAGGTTCCATAGAGAAGTGCTGACCACATAAACATTCATAATCATTGATTAAAGAAATAATAGGTTTGGGTAAAGTAGATGACATCACACAAGGAGAATAAAGGAGCAGATGGCAAGTAATGCATTGGAGTTTCTCTCTGCTGTGAGGTTGAAGGACCTGAAAGTTTATGCACAGTGCAATTATGAAACTGAAATCCTAAGGTCTACTGAAACATCTAGAAGAGCAACATTCCAATGGTGAATTGCCTGGATGTGTACTTGTTCCTGGGTTTTCCAAAGATGACTTGCTTTGATAAGGACTATAAGCAGGAAAATCCAAGGAGATGGTAGCCAGCTAGTAGAGTTTTAAATCGATGGTGTGTGCCGGGGAGGGGGGGGTGAGGCGTTGGAGGGGATTGAGAGGCAGAGGAGAGAGAAGAGAGAAGAGGGGCAGGGAGAGAGAGAAAAGAGACAGAGAGGAGAGAGAGAGAGAGAGAGAGAGAGAGAGAGAGAGAGAGAGAGAGAGAGAGAGAATGATTCTGAGTGTGGGTGGCTGCAGAAAGGCCATTAGATCCCCTGGAACTAGAGTTATAAGTGGTCATAAATTACTTGATGAGGGTTCTGGGAACCATACCCCAGTCCTCCACAAGGGGAATACCAGTTCTTAGTTACTGAATGATCTCTTCAACTCCCCATCCAATAGACTTAAGATCCAAGCTTTGAAGCCTTTGACACAATCAGAGCTCTTACGACCCTAATACTTTTAGAAACTCTTATGAGAAGTTTTTCAAAGGGAAACATGATGGAATTCATTTGACATTATATCCAGGAAATGTCAAGCAAGTATGGATTTAGCTATCTTGATGTCTGAAATGATGAACATTTATGTGAATTATACAAAGAAACCAGCCAACCTTGAACTATAGAGCACAGAGATTCTCACAAGAGCTCCTGTAGGCAGAAACTTATTGAAGAAATTGGAAAATCTTGAGAGAGACTAAATGAACTATTAGTGTATTAGGGAAACAGCAGCATCATTGAAAGGTTTTAGTAGTTTAGCAGGATAGGGCAGGGGAAGTAATTCTACATTCTTTAGTATATAATGATGGTTTTTCATATTATCCACTGAACTTCTGTCACTGTGGAGAATGATCTTCTGCCTTAGAAATGAAGCATACTAAGGTTCAGAGTTATTAGACAATTTGCCTCAACTTGCATTACTGGCATGTGCAAAGTATTTTAATTCAAATCCTGTGGCTCTAAATAGCTTATTCACCACTTCCAGGAAGCAATGAATCTTTTAAGAACTAAATAACAACCTGTGAGGAAAGAAAAGAGGGCAGTACAGTAAGGCCTGAGAGGCAGTTCTGTGATGGAATATGTGGTCATCAGGACTGAGTTATGCCTCAGGGAAAGTGCGGACCAGATGATGTCCCCAGTCCCTTCTCATCTGAGCTTCTGTGACTATAATGCTCCCTAAGAAGTGGGCTTCGAATGACTCAGTGACTTAAGGGACAAACATCACTCTGACTCATTGTAACCCTACCACTGTTTGACAGTAAAGCTATTAGGGACTACTGTGAAGGATAAAGGCAGTATGGGGGCTTACTGTGAGAAGAAAATGTGATTTCACTTTGGAAAATAAGGAACGAACACTTGGAAGAGAATCTGGGATGATTCGTTTCACAGCTGAAGTATGAGCTCTGGATTTTAGATGTGTGTCTGATTGTGCATATTTATATGAGAAATATGATTCCTTCAGATTTTCTCAATGGCCCCCTCTTCTGCTACATCTTAGAGTAAAGAGCTGCGGTCTGATCACAATGGAGAGTTAGTAGGAAGTTTCTACTTCTCATTCCACTTTCTGTACCCAGCGACACTCCATGACCTTAGGTGTATCACCCAGCTTCCAGGCCTCAAGAATGGTCTAGACAATATATTATTTATTCTATTTCTAATGTGAATCGAATTTTAAAATTTCATTTATCTAAATAACATAAAACAACTGCTTGATCAGACAATGTAGTATATATAATAAATACGATAATATATACAATATATGTATATACAACTTGATCAATGTAGTACACACACACACACATATATATATATAGTATATACAATATATATTATATATAATATATATTACATTGTAAGTAAGGTGATGTTATTTTCTTCTTCACTTAGTTTAAATTCCATTTAAATTTCTCTCCAAAGAAACAAAAATCTGGCAAAATTGGACCTGATGGACCCATGCTATAGAAGACAATGAAGGTGAAATTGAGAAAGTCTGGAGCTGTTCAGAATCACATAGGGAGAAGGGGGAAGTTCTGAGGTCAGACAAGGATGGTTTTCCACCACTGACTTAGAACTGAATTCCACTCTGGTCTGTCATAGGTGACTTAGAGTAAGGGGGACAATATTAGCACTGGGTTGGAGAACATTCTCATGATATTTTGGCAAATGAATCTGGCTGATTTCTATCATGGTCCTACAAACTTTTCTGAGGCTAAATTTAAAAGGAATAGACTAATTCCTTTGGCAGAGAAAATTTTAAGGAAGCCTAATACTGACTCTGGCATGTAGTCACTAGTGGTTATTCTCTTTTTTTAAAAAATTATTTTATTAGATATTTTCTTCATTTACATTTCAAATGCTATCCCAAATGTCCCCTATACCTTCCCCCCCAACCCTGCTCCCCTGCCCACTCATTCCTACTTCTTGGCACTGGGAATCCCCTGTATGGGGCATATAAAGTTTGCAAGACCAAGGGGCCTCTCCTCCCACCGATGGCTGACTAGGCCACGAGCTCTGGAGGTACTGATTAGTTCATATTGTTGTTCCACCTACAGGGTTACAGACCCCTTCAGTTCCTTGGGTACTTTCTCTAGTTCATCCAATGGCGTCTCTGTGCTCTATCCCATAGATGACTGTAGGCATCCACTTCTATATTTGCCAGGCACTGGCATAGCCTCACAAGAGATAGCTATATCGGTGTCCTTTCAGCAAGTTCTTGCTGGCATATGCAATAGTGTCTGCCTTTGGTATCTGATTATGGGATGGACTCCCAGGTGGGGCAGACTCTGGGTTGTCCATCCTTTCATCTTAGCTCCAAACTTTGTCTCTGCAACTTCTTTCATGGGTATTTTATTCTCTATTTTGGGGAGGAATGAAATAACCACATGTTGGTCTTCCTTCTTCTTGATTTTCTTGTGTTTTGGAGATTGTATCCTGGGTATTCTAGGTTTCTGGACTAATATCCGCTTATCAGTGAGTGCATATCAAGTGAGTTCTTTTGTGATTGGGTTACCTCACTCAGGATGATATCTTCCAGATACAACCCTTTGCCTAAGAATTTCCTAAATTCATTGTTCTTAATAGCTGAGTAGTACTCCATTGTGTAAATGTACCACAGTTTCTGTATCCATTCCTCTGTTGAGGGACATCTGGGTTCTTTCCAGATTTGAGCTATTAAAAATAAGGCTGCTATGAACATAGTGGAGCATGTGTCCTTATTACCAGTTGGAACATCTTCTTGGTAGATAC
>NC_034610.1:30289199-30292329 GCF_900095145.1 Mus pahari
AGTGTATATGAGTATACTGTAGCTGTCTTCAGACATGCCAGAAGAAGGCATCAGATCCCATTACATATGGGTGTGAGCTACCATGTGGTTGCTAGGAATTGAACTTAGGACCTCTGGGAGAGCAGTCAGTGCTCTTAACCACTGACGCATCTCTCTAGCCCCGAGTTTTAATCTTATAACCCTTCCCCAGATCTACACTATGACCTTTTTTCCCTCTTATGGTCCTTCTATGTTTCCAACACACACACACACACACACACACACACACACACACACACACACACTAAGTTTCACATGTGAGAGAAAAAATGCAGTGTTTGTCTTTCTGAGTCTGTGATACCACAATATTTCCCAGTTACATATATTTTTCTGAAAATGTCATGATTTAATTTTTCTTTATGGTTAAATATAATTTCACTGTGTCTCTGTACATCTTCCTTAGTCATCTATTGATGGACATCTAGACTGAAAGAATTTTGTTTTTGTTTTTATTTTTGTTTGTTTTCAAGACAGGGTTTCTCTGTATCACCCTGGCTGTCCTGGAACTCACTCTGTAGACCAGGCTGGCTTCGAACTCAGAAATCTGCCTGCCTCTGCCTCCTGAGTGCTGGGATTAAAGGTGTGCGCCACCACGCCCAGCCTGAATGAATTTCTTAGCTATTGTGAATAGAACCTCAGTAAACACGGGTGGTGAACATGTTTATCTCTACAGCAGGCACACAGTCTATTGGGTATATGCCCAGGAATGGTACAGCCAGCTCTAGTTTTAGCTTTTAGAAAAATGGCTACAGTGGTTTCTTAGGTTTTACATAAGTTTGTACTCCCAACAGCCATGAGAAATGGTTTCTCTTTGCCCACATTCTCACCACCATTGGTTGTCAGTTGTTTTCTTGATGGTAGTCATTCTGGCTTGGGGTTGAAAAGCTAAAATCCTTCTGCACAGTAAATGAGACAGGTATTTATTTCTGCATACTCAAGGCTAGCTGGATAATGAACCTCTGGGGATGCTTCTGTCTCTGCTTCCTGTCTTACTGTAGGAATTACAGAGGAGCACTTCCAGTCCTGGTTCCTTAGGGAGTCTGAAGATGTGCACTCTGGTCTTCAAGCTTGCACAGACAGTGTTTAACCACTGATTCATCTCCCCAGCCTCACTACATGATCTTTTAAAGAGTTTTTTTACACTAATTCATGAAAATCACCTGAAATGTCTTTTAATTAGCTGATGGTGTAATTATGTTTTCATATCATATATTTATATCCTCTAAATATTCTTCCAAAGGCCATAGAGACAGAGAGGCTATAAAATAGGAGTAATGTCCTTGCCAGTTACACTTCACCTAGGGGGTCGATATGCAAAATATGTAAAGAACTGCAAAATGTAAACCCTTAAGCCTCCCAAGTATTGCAGCCAAGAAATGGATGATGAAATGAGCAGGTGGTTCTCAAAGGAAGAATGACGTCACAAATGATGACTAAGCATTTTTAGAATTGCCCAACATTCTAAGCCACCAGGGAAACACAATTCAACTACCTGGGCTAAGGCAACAGTTGTGATTTGTGTTTACAATTTCCTCTTGGCTGGTGGTGCTGTTATTGACATCTTCTGTCCTTCCTTAAATCAACATATTTGATTTGCTGGTATGTTGTATGAACTCCTTCTGTATTCCAGATTCTGAGGCCTTGGCAGAAGGACAGGCTGTGTTCTTTCATTCGTTAGACAGCCTCTTCTCACTCTGGTGATTCTTACACCGGCTGTGGAGAAGCTTTTTTTGGTTAGAGGTAATCTTGTTCATCTATTTATTATTATGCTTCTCAGCCATTAGGGTTCTGTTCCAAGCCACCTTTGCTTGTTCTGGTGTCATGAAGTATTTTATGTGGTATAATTATTCTTACTTAAATCTGATTATAGATAACCCATCCAAGTTTACTAAGGACATGTGCTTTATGTTTTAATATTTACTCATGCAAATATTTTTTTTTTTTGTCATCTGCCAAATTGATGGGACATACAGATGGTCTTTTGCATGGCAATCGATACTTTGTTGACTGACTTTTAAGAATTATTTGAAAATCAGTAGCAGGCGCCATCCCTCGCTCTTCATGCTAACAGGACATTTTTATTATTGTGCGTGCATTTAGTTGGCTGTTATTGCCCCTCAGGTTTCTCTTTTCTGACTTCAGTGGTCTTAATGAAAAGCTTTGTGCCCTGTGGCTGCCGGGATTGTCCAATTGTGTGCCTGTGATCACACGTATCCTTAAATAAGTGTAAAGGGCATGGCTTTGTAAACAGGCTTTGAATTTCTTGACTTCAAGTCTTACTTCTAATCATTGAGGCAATTGGAATTTTCCTTACGGTCATTTCAGAGACTATTCTCAACTGTTACTCTATAGCTGCTCTTTGGAATTAAAGAATTTGAAGCGTTCCCTTTATCTCTGAAAGGGGGCAAGCATCTCTATTGTCACAACCTGCCTCCACACAGCAGGACAGGATGGCCATGTTTTCTTCCTAGGAGCAGTGCATTGTCAATGGGCCTGCCCAAGATTTGGAATGTGATATTTGTTATCTGAATTTCCAGAAACCGGTAAATATCCTTTATTAACTGTGATGAATCCAGTCACCAAGATCTGGCTTGTAACATTTACTCCAATTAATTACATAAAGAAATACGCATTAATAGAGTAAGATGAGGTTTTAATCATATGAACTCCAAATATAAAAATCTTCACATTATCCCATATGTGATGTCCCTTTTTTTTTTGCCGCCTTCTGTTTTCCATTTTCATCTGAATCTAGCTATGTCCTCATACAAGCGAATACTTTTTGACATCATTCTTATCTATCCATCTTGCACACTGTCATAATTTTCTTTCTTTCTGTTTGCATTTTTCTTTCCTTTAGACAGTGAGATCGAATTCAGGGCTCCCTCATGCTGGGCAACTATCCTTTATCAGGAAGCTACACCAGCAGCCCCTACTTCCTTGTTCTTCTCTTTTAGCAGTTCATAAGAATGCTTGGCTGATTAGTTCATATTGTTATTCCACCTACAGGGTTGCAGCCCCCTTCAGGTCCCTAGGTACTAACCAGTACCCCCAGAGCTTGTGTCTCTAGCTGCATATGTAGCAGAAGATG
>NC_034610.1:30292714-30294218 GCF_900095145.1 Mus pahari
AAATAAATAAATATTTTTAAAAACTCAGTAGCATAATACACAGATTGGAAGATGGCTACTGAGGCAGAAGAGGAGAGATAGGCAATAAACAGTGGCACCAGAGGGGAATGAAGGAAGATAAGCAAAATAAGTAAGTAAGTAAATAAATACTAAAACAAAGCTAGTTACTTTGCATGATAATTAAGAACCCTAGTAATTAAAAAAAAAAAAAGTTCTGCAGAAGATGGAGTGAAGGCCAAGTTTTTACACACCGTTAATGGGAATATAAATGAGTATTTCCATTGCTAAAACCAATATGGGGGACCCTGGAAAAACTAGAAGTAGAATGACAACATGGTCCAGTCATCCTGTTTCTTGTAGATGCAGAAGAAATGGCATCAGTGTTCTAACAAGACATTGAACAGCTGTGATTACTATAGTACTATTCACACAACTGTAAGGCAGAAACAACCTAAGCACATGTCAACTGGTTAATAGAATACAATCATATGACACGTATACACATAGGTACACAAATATGTTCACACATGCACATATGCATATGTGTACACACACACACATATCATGAACTTTGGAAGGTGTGGGCTCAATAACACATTAGGAGACTGATGGTAAAAGGTGGATAATGGGGTCAGGTAGGAGATGCATAGGAAATTCCTTTACCATCTGCATTTTGATCCCTAATTGCTTCTTAGAAAGAATGGTATATGCCTAAAGTCCTAGGCACTGAGTAGGCTGAGGCAAGGAGATGCTACAAACCAAGAAATTCAATGCTAGTCCAGGCAACATAGTGAGATTCTGTCTCAAATAACAACAGCAGCAATAATAATGATAAAAACACTGCTGCTAAAGAAGGAGGAGGAGGTGGGGAGGAAGAGGAGGAGGAATTGGAGGAGAAGGCAGAGGAAGAGGAGGAGGAGGAGTCAGAGGAGAGTAAAGAAGAAAAAATTAAAAGGAAAACTGTCAGTAACCGAGTGATTAATCTCCCTCCTTTGCTTTTCCGCCATATGTTTGGACAGTGAATTAAAACATCCCCCTTAGTAATCCCTCCAACACTGATAATTGTGTACTCACAATGTTTCAGTCATGAGAGCTAGAGAAAGCAAGGTTACAATTCCTACCTTCAGTCAGCTTAGAGATTTAGGAAATAAGAAAACCCATCTCTCATCTAGTGTTGTAAGCTCATGAATGCACCAAGAACCATGGGAAACAGGCCTCCACCAAGTACTCCAGGTTCAATTTGTGATGAGACTAAGTACTAAAGTTTTGATAGATAAATGGAAGCCAGAAGGTGGATGTGATGGTGTAAACAAAGAAGTGGGTTCCAGATATGATGGTTTATCAAGCATGTACACAGCAGGTCAGTATGTGGAGGACATACAGGAATGGTGGGGAAAGGACAAGTAGACTCAGGTGTCTGTGTGTGTGTGTGTGTGTGTGTGTGTGTGTGTGTGTGTGTGTGTGTGTGTGACTGTATTCTCTCTGTGTGTGTCTCTGTCTCTGT
>NC_034610.1:30294284-30302270 GCF_900095145.1 Mus pahari
TGTGTGTGTGTGTGTGTGTGTGTGTGTGTGTGTCTGTCTGTCTGTCTGTCTGTCTGTCTGTCTGTCTATCTATCTATCATCTATGTATGTGGCCTGTGTATGAGTGTGTACATGTGTGTGCGTTTACCTATGAGGTCCAGAAGGGCCAGATTCTCTGGAACTGGAGCTACAAACAGCTGTGAACTGCCTGATATGGCTGCAGGAAAATAGGGTCCTCTGCAAGAGTGGTGTGTGCTGCTGCCTGCCAAGCCACCTCAGCGTACAGATTGGATTATTTTAAAGCTTAAGGTTATGTGGAAAATGCAAAAGGAAGCATCATCACAATGTAAGATATACCAGAATCCATAGGATTTTTTTTTTACATTTTCTAAATGTTAAATTTTCTCATTCTCTCTGATACTGTGAGGCATAAGGATGCATAATATTGAAATGTTGAACTGCTCAGTGCAACAGTTACTTTTACAAGTGAATGTGAATACAGTCTTGCTGATGCTTCTGTGTGCCTACCTCAAGCTCAGGTCTCATTCTCTGTTGGGGACACAGTGTTTGTAACCAAGGGACATTTTAGTACCTGCAAATGTCACACATAGACCCTTCTCTTTGCTTGAAAACCTTCACATAAAATATATTTGGACCCATGGAAACAGTTACAGAGACAAAGTTCGTATCTGAGACAGAGGAAAGGACCATCCAGAGACTGCCCCATTTGGGACCCATCCCATATACAACCACCAGACCCAGACACTATTGCATATGCCAGCAAGATTTTGCTGACAGGACCCTGGTATAGCTATCTCTTGTGAGGCTATGCCAGTGCCTGGCAAACACAGAAGTGGATGCTCACAGTCATCCATTGGATGGAACACAGGGTCCCCAATGGAGGAGCTAGAGGAAGTACCCAAGGAGCAGAAGGGGTCTGCAACTCTATAGGAGGAACAACAATATGAACTAACCAGTACCCCCCCAGAACTCATGTCTCTAGCTGCATATGTAGCAGAACATGACCTAGTCGGCCATCAATAGGAGGAGAGGCCCTTGGTCTTGCAAAGATTATATGCCCCAGTACAGGGGAATGCCAGGGCCAGGAAGAGGGAGTGGGTGGGTTGGGGAGCAGGGCAGGGGGAGTGTATAGGGGACTTTCAGCATAGCATGTGAAATGTAAATGAAGAAAATATCTAATAAAAATTGTTGTTGTTTTTTTTAATTTTCTGGTTTTTTTTTGTTTTGTTTTGTTTTGTTTTTGTTTTTTTTGTTTTTTGTTTTTTTTTTTTTTTGAACTTTGGTCTGCCAGGGGGATTCAGTCATTAATTAATCAACTGTGAACGTTGTAATCGTCCTTAAACCTTTGGTCGTGAGACCTAGAGGGACCAACTCCCCTCCTCCCCCTTTCCACCAACAACTAAAAACAAGTTGAAGTTTGAACCCAGGTTCTCAGAAAATAATCCCTTAGATTGTCTACCTTAGAGTTCGCATTCATTTATACACCTGACAGACTGTTGAATAAGCATTTAAAGTTGAAGTAAAGAATCATATACAAAGTTTAAGACTGGGGACATTTAACACTTTAGCCAACTTTTGTCTGACTTGTTTTTCTCCTCTGTGTTCAGCGTGGCAATTAGAGGCTCGATTATCTTTGTACTATGTTTGTAGTGCTTGGAAGAAATCTCTCAGCATAGTGTTTTCTATATGAAGTGAATTTACTTATAGGAAAAAAAATGCTTGTTGGGAAATGGCTTAAGGAATAGCTATCGTCTGTGGGTTAGAACTCAGATAAGAACCATATTAGTCTGTGGAGGAGAAGCAAAATGTATCCCACAATGTTTATACACATTCCTGATTCCTGTGGAGACAGGATGTCAGGGCTCTAATTTTAACCTCACAAGTTTGGGCACACTTGGTGGTGTTAGAAGAGAGAAAGACTCCAAAGCTGGCTAAGTATGCCCAAACATCCATTACAAAATTGCTAAGGTGCATGTGTGCGTGCACAGATGTCTCCCTGCTTTGGAGAAAATTCAGATGGAAAGCTACTGCTCTTCTGCTCCATAAGCAACAGCAATTTGTGACAATCCTGGGCTCTGCTGGGCCTCAGCAGCTGCGTTGTTATCTGCTGCGGCACAATTTAATTAGTGGGCCTTAGTTCGATTATCCGCCAACACCCACTACCTTAACTGCTCTGCTCAAGTCTGAAGACTAACTTTTATCTTATCATGCTAACATATTTAAGAGAATACCTAAACATCCTCAAGTGTTTTCGTCTTCATATTACGTCCCCTCTTCAACACAATTGTATTTAAAAACAAAAAAACAAAAACAAAAACTTTGACGTCAGTTTTTTTCCAAAGAGTCAAATATTTATTTCTGAACATGAAGCACCATGATTTCATCTCAGATCTTATTTGCTAGTTTACAGTGTTGTTTAATTCAGATGGACATAGGGAGTACATAATTGATGCGATTTTAAGTTAGTTTTCAAATGTGTGATAAGCATGTGGGGGTGCACATGCTGGTGGTAGATACTGGCAGGTTTTATTGTTCTTCTGTTTTTGGTTTGGTTTTTGTTGGTTGGTTGGTTGGCTGGCTGATGTTTGTTGAGACAGGGTTTCTCTGTGTAGCCCTGGCTGTCCTGGAACTCACTCTGTAGATCAGGCTGGTCTCAAACTCAAAGATTCGCCTTCCTCTGCTCCCTCCCCACCCGCCAAGTGCTGAGATTAAAGGCATGCACCTCTCCCAGTGTCTGACAAAATAAGTGGTTGTAAATGGCTCTGAGGTAGAGTAGATTCTTACAGATAAGTCTGGCTTCGGATAAAAGAAGGAAGTCTAAGCTTACTGGAAGGAAACATAATTGCTGGGAAATCAGATTAAAAATCTTAAGGAGTTGGTCTAAACAAGGAGTTAAAACCAAGGAAGCCTGGAAAGGTCTATCAGGCCAGCTGCTGAAGAAGTGGGAAAAAGATATCCATGTTGCTAAGATTGGCCAGAGAAGCTCATTTGCAGTTCTGATGCCTAGATGAGGGCTTAGCCTTGCAGCTCAGCTTGCTTTCATTCTCTGTTTTCTTTACTTTTTTCTCCTTCCTTCCTTCCTTCCTTCCTGCCTGCCTGCCTGCCTGCCTGCCTGCCTGCCTGCCTGCCTGCCTGCCTGCCTGCCTGCCTGCCTGCCTGCCTTCCTTCCTGCCTTCCTGTCTTCCTGCCTTCCTGACTTCCTGACTTCCTGACTTCCTTCCATTTTTCCCTCTGTTTGTGGGTCTCAGTTAGGTTAAGTAAGATCTTACCTGATAGGACAAGATAGCCTGGAACTCATGGTAAATCCCCCTGCCTTGACCTCTGGGTTTACAGACACAAGGTCATATATCTAGGTTCAGATTAGCTCCTGGTAGAGAATTTCCAAGTTGAAGAGAGTTCCAAACGTGTCTGTGTTCACTGGTGTCTTGTAACCTTTTACATGCTGTTTATAGTAATAAGCAGTAAAGTACGACCAGGCATAACCACTAAACATATGAACTCAGAAAGAACATCTCAGAGAAGGCTGAACAAGATAAGGGAAGCTTTAACCTAATGTAAGTTACATTTTTATTCTAATATTATATTCCATTTCATAATCTTTTTGTTTTTCTTTGAAAAACAACATCTATTTTACCTGATCTGTCCTCACTACCTCCCTCCCATCTTTATCCTAACTTCATGTCCATATACATTTTATATATATATATATATATATATATATATATATATATATATATATATAATGTATTTGTAGATGTAGATACTGTGGATATATATGTTTATTCTTTCTTTCTTCCAAATCCTGATCACAGTTTTTCCTCCTTCTCTCCTCCAAGTTCCTCACGTGAACCTCACTCCTCCCCTCCCCCTAATCTACTCCTCTTCCGTTTCTCTTCAGAAAGAGTCAGACCTCCCCTGGACAACAATCAACCACAGAATACCAAGTTGCAGTGAATCTAAGCACCTTCCTTCATATTGAGGCTGGAAGAGGCAGCACAGAAGGAAGAAAATGGTCCTTAAAGCAGGGAAATGAGTCAGACAGCCCGTGCTCCCACTCTTAGGAGTCCTACAAGAAGACCAAGCTATGCAACGGTATCTCATGTGCATAGGACCTAGGTCAGTTCCATGCAGGACTCCTGATTGTCTGTGATGTTCTCTTTTGCATTATTTTTTATTAATATGCCCCATTGAGTTCAGTTAGTGATGACCATTTGTGAATGAATGTGAGGTTGCCTGGGGCATGAGCTATATTCCCCCAAATAAATATACTGCCTCTCCCACAGAAGCCATCAACTGCCAACAGATGGAGGCAGATCCAGGAAGCACCTCTTCTGTCCATGCTGGAAGGTTGATTGCTTTAATCTTTTGCTGGTCTTACGTAACTGTAATGACAGTTAGTGTGAGCTCATGTTCTCAACATTCATGCCATGTCCAGAAGACAGGATGTCACAGCTCCACTCCCTGCCTGTGGCTCTCACACTCTGCTCTTTTTCCCATGTTAACACTGTATAATTGTTAAGTTTCCTCCAGGCTTAAATTTCCAGAACTGAGTATAACTTTGCTGACCACCATTCCATGTTTGTGTTCCACTCTTGCCCAGGCATTTCCTAAAGCAAAGCTTATTTTATTCAACTTCTACATTGCAGGAACCATGTCTTCCCCCAGTCAGACACTGTCTAGCCAAACTCTAGAATCATGGTCCCTAGTCCTGATCCTTATAAATATATATTTTCACTGCTGCTTAATCAGTGGTTCCCAGCTCCTCTGTCCTAGAAATGCAAAATAACAAAATAACAAAAAGAAACTTCTGAACTCTACCTGTATATTGTTCTTATTCCTCAAAATTGTTGCACCTCAAAATTCCTGGTCCTGAATTTAAAAAGAAAAGGCAAGGTATTTCGTTTTCCTGATAAAGTTGTGATGATTTTTCCAGCCATCCCACCAACTATAAAGACTTACATGATGATCAAATTCTATTTTAAATTCAGAATGATCCAATTTATTTAGGCAAAAGAAGACATATGGGCATCCACATGAAAAAGACACATACACATTAATGTGGGTAATAAGTCTCATTTGCTTGGCTGGCACGTGCTTTTCAGTAGGCCACTGGTGTTCTCTGTGTGTTATACATTGTGACTCACTGGTCCTCATAGCAGCCCCATGAGGTAGGAATTCACTGCATCTCTACCATTGCAGTAGATAAATCAATAAACAGAAGATGTTAGTCACTTACAGGTTTGTCCAGCTGGAAAACATAATCAACCAGTAAGAGCCTGTTACCATTGGTAGACTCTTGGTTTTGGGAGACAGGATCTTGCAATATAGCTCTGGCTGGCCTAAAACTCACTGCATATATAAGGATGGCCTTAAACTCACAGATATCCTGCCTCTGAATTCAAAGTGTGTGCCACCATGCCTGGCGCTGCATCTTTTTTTGCGCTGTAATACTGAACAACCAACATCTTAAAAGTTGGGCAACATTCTTTAAAATATTTGTGATATAAGTAAAGAAAGCGAATATCTCTCCCCCAGAATCCGTTAGTAATTCAGCAGGGAATGGTAGGGCCCTCCCTAGTCCATAATTGACTGCCTGCATGCCCCATCTGTGCACACCCAGTACAGGCAATCACAGATGCTGCAAGATTGTGTTATCAATGTCCATGTTATGTCCTGAAGACAATATTCTTATCTTCTGGCTTTTACATTCTTTCTGTTCCCTCTTCCAGGAAGTTCCCTGGGCCTTAACAATGGTTATAAATGTCCAGTTGATGACTAGAGACTTAACTGTCACTCTTTCTTAGTACCTTAAGCATCTGTAAGTTGTACATTCACCTCACTTCACTTCATAGAGACGCTTCTCTGATTAAAACTGAAGGTAGCATTTGTCTGTGGGTATAAATATAAGTATTTAGAAGACAGACTGGCACAAAGTCAGTTTAGCTAGTTACTCTATATTGCTCTGATAAGATACCATGACCAAGGTGGCTTATAGAAAGAAGGCTTTATTTGGCTTAAAATTCCAGAGGCAAAAGAGTTGGCCATAGTAAGGATATACATCAACAGGTAGCAGGCTTAGCTTCAGGACCCAGATGGAGAGTGTTCACATCTTGAATCATGAGCATGAAGGAGGGAGAATAAAATGGGATTATGGCAAGGTCTTACGCTCCCAACGTCTAGCAGTCCATCCACAGTGGCATGTTTCCTCCAGCAAGGCTGTAGTCCTTTTTTTAAAAGTAATTTATTTTTATTTTTATTTTTTTATTTTTTGTGCATTGGTGTTTTGCCTGCATTAACATCTGCGGGAGGGTGTCAGATCTTGAAGTTACAGACAGTTGAGAGCTATATTAAGTCCACTTGAGCTTATGATGTACTCAGCAATGTTGTTGGATTTTTGTTGTTATTGTTTTGTTTTGTTTTGTCTTGTTTTTGTTTTTGTTTTTGTTTTGTAGGACGGACTGGATTAACTATACTAGGAATGTATTCTATCTTGTGAGCTGGACCTCCAAGCCAAGCCAAGAGCGGTTGGTGACTCCCATAAATAGACATACCATTGTTGATCTACTGGATTTATCTTGCCTGGAAAGTTGTCACTACACTGCTTACAGCTCCAGATAAACCTAGTTTTACAGTACTGATATGACCATGTTATCAACCCAACTAAGTTGCTTGTGACCTGTCTCAAACAAAAGCTCATTAAAGGGTTAGAATAACCCTAAAGAAAGCTGAGTAGAGCAACACAGCAAGTTAGCTGAGATTGTTTGTCTGTTTGCTTGTTGCAGTACTAGAAATTAAACCCAGGACCTTAACTTACTAGTCAAGTGCAATACCCTGCAGGTCTTGGTGTCAACATTGACCAGCAGGCTTTTCTGCTCTGGACAAAGAAAGCGCTAAATAGTTCAATGCGTGTGCAGAACTGAACCTCTACTGCTATCAGAGTCATAAGAGACGGTCCTGTGCGGCCCACAAGTAGCCCATGGAACCGTGTTCAGAATTTTGACCTCTTCAAATGCAGCTCTCTTCTTCCTATCTTCTCTCTTGCCTGCCGGCTAAGATGGTGGGATGTGTTTCATGATACTCTATCTGTCTCTGACCTTCTCCTCATGGAGTAGTGGTTCTCCCAGACACGCATTCTGCAGAATAACCCCGTGTTCCTTGAGACTGAATGTGTTCAGGTCAGAGATGACAACAGCTTACTCCATGGCAGTCAGTCTCGGTGTGCTCTTATAGCTAAAGAGTCTCCCACACAACTTAAAAGCCTTCCCCCAAAAGTGCATTCCCCCAAAAGTACATTCCCCCAAAAGTGCATTCCCCTAAAAGTACATTCTAGCTGCACAGTTTGACAAATTCACTTCGTGTGGTCCCCGACATGCTATTTATCAGGGGTTTGTTTTTGTTTTTGTTTTTTTTGCTGTTTAAACTGTTGGTTCTAATTCATGGAATATGCCAGTATTGTGTATGTATGTGTGTGTGTGTGTGTGTGTGTGTGTGTGTGTGTGTGTGTGATCAATCCAGATTGTAATAACCATAACTTACACTGTGAAAAGAGAAAAAAACTATGTTACTAAAATCAGATGTTGTAACAGAAAAAGAATAGAAGGGAAAGGAAAGGAAGAGGGAGAGGAGAGAAGGAAGGGAAGGAGCTCATGAAGTTGAAAAACCTTTGAAATCCACCTCTCCTGAGCTTTACTGCAGATGGTGAAAATTACCTTCAGGCTACTGCATTGAGAGTCAATGTACCTCAAACTTCCCTTTTCAAAAGAAAAACTCCATGTTTTTCTTTTTAAAGAAAAATGTGTTCTTCTATGGGGAAATGAAAAGCAATGAAAACCATATTACATATGCTCCCAATACATTTCTGATTCATTAAGATGCCTGTGTTTGGGCTGGTAAGATGGCTTAGTGGGTAAGAGCACCCGACTGCTCTTCCGAAGGTCCGGAGTTCAAATCCCAGCAACCACATGGTGGCTCATAACCATCCATAAC
>NC_034610.1:30302795-30304145 GCF_900095145.1 Mus pahari
CCAAAGATTCAAATCTCTGTTTAATACACACTGGACCATTCTGGAAAGGTTGCAGCTGATAGCCTACTTTCACCATAAAACATAGAGTGTAAACATAAACAAAAATTTGAGCATGAGAGAGACAATAGATATAGATAGATAGATAGATAGATAGATAGATAGATAGATAGATAGATAGATAGATAGATAGACACATAGATACATAGGCACATAGATACATAGATACATAGATACATAGATAGATACTTAGGTAGACACATAGATGGATTCATAGATAGATAGATAGATAGATAGATAGATAGATAGATAGATAGATAGATAGATAGATAGATAGACACATAGACACATAGACACATAGATACATAGATAGACAGACAGATGATAGGTAGATCAATAGACAAATAAATACATGCATAGATAGAAAGATAGATGGTAGGTAGATCAATGGACAGATAAATACATGTATAGATAAATAGATAAAATAGATATATAAATGTTAGATCATAGATAGTACATAGACAGATAGATGATAGGTAGATCAATAGATAGATAAATACATGTCTAGACAGATATAATAGATATATAAATGTTAGATGGTAGATAGATAGATAGATAGATAGATAGATAGATAGATAGATAGATAGATGAGAGAAAGGGAGAAAGAGAGAAAGATGATAGGTAGACCAATAGACAGAGAGACAGACAGACAGATAAAATTTCGAGTGAATATGGTTTATTCTTTATTACATTATACTTTCCCATGGTCAAAACTCATCTATTCACTGCATTCACTTTTCATTGGATCGGAATGAGTTTTAATCTGAAACACTCAGCAAACACACTGATTGAATTGTCACTAGGTAAACCTATTACATTCCAGAGAGACCATATTTCCAAACTGAAAAGGCACACTCTGAAATCTGTGGTGCCAATGGGTATTCAGTACAGTGAACTTTGCAGATGAATCAAGTGTACTCAGTAACTCTTCTACAATAAACATGCAAGATAAAGTCAGTTACTTGGTTTTAAAAAAACAAAACAAAACAAAACAAAACAAAAAAACCCTTTGCTTCATAGGGTCTCTGGAACCAGAGGGTTATGTTCACTTTTGAATATAAAATCTAGTTCATTAACATCTCCATTGCTGGTGGGATTGCAAGCTTATACAATCACTCTGGAAATCAGTCTGGCGGTTCCTCAGAAAATTGGACATAGTACTACCAGAAGATGCAGCAATACCTCTCCTGGGCATATACCCAGAAGATGTTCCAACTGGTAATAAGGACACATCCTCCATTATGTTCATAGCAGCCATATTTATAATAGTCAGAAGCTGGAAAGAACCCAGAT
>NC_034610.1:30304386-30309003 GCF_900095145.1 Mus pahari
CTGGGGGTCCATCCCATAATCAGCCACCAAACACAGACATTGTTGCATATGCCAGCAAGAACTTGCTGAAAGGACCCTGATATAGCTGTCTCTTGTGAGGCTATGCCAGTGCCTGGCAAATACAGAAGTGGATACCCACAGTCAGCTATAGGATGGAACACAGGGCCCCCAATGGAGGAGAAATTACCCAAGGAGCAGAAGGTGTCTGCAACCCTGTAGGTGGAACAACAATATGAACTAACCAGTACCCCCAGAGCTCGTGTCTCTAGCTGCATATGTAACAGAAGATGGCCTAGTCAGCCATCACTGGGAAGAGAGGCCCCTAGGTCTTGCAAACTTTATATGCCCATACAGGGGAACTCCAGGGCCAAGAAGTGGGAGTGAGTGGGTAGGGGAGCAGGGCGGCGGGAGGGTATAGGAGACTTTTGGAATAGCATTTGAAATGTAAATGAAGAAAATATCTAATAAAATAATTTTTAAAAATGTAGTTCATTAAAAGGCAGCCTCTGGTAAAGCCAATTCTACCTGGTCAAATTCTGTTGATGTAAGGAAGCTAAACACCTGTTTGCACTAACACTGTGTTGTAGCCATTGTATCAACTATGATCATTTGTAGTTGGTAAAGAAACATTAACTGCAATTAGCCAGAACTTCTAGGAAATGTAGAAAGATTTATCTTCAAAATGTTTTCTCCCTGAAAGTTATCTTATCTGTAAATGATAAAATTAATAGTCATCACTTCTTACTAAAAGATTTGGTTTTTGTTTGTTGTTTGGGGTGTGTGTGTGTGTGTGTGTGTGTGTGTGTGTGTACATGTGTATTTTCATTTGTGCATTCAGGTGCCTGTGGCAACCAGATCCCTTGGGGCTGGAGTTGTAGTACTTGTGAGCTGTCATACATGGGTCCTGGAAACTAAACTCAGGGTCTACTCAAGAGTAATATGGCCTTCTAACCACTAAGGCGTCTGCCTAGATCTACCTATATAACTTTGGACAAAACGATTTATCTATTTTAATTGTATGTTTATAGGTGTATGCCTGCATGTCTATGCACCACATGTGTGCAGTGCCTATAAGTGTCAGAAGTGTCGGATCCCCCAGAAATAAGTTACAAATGATTGTCGGGTCCCACCATGTGTACTGCAAATTGAACCCAGGTCCTCTGAAAGAGCAACCAGTGTTCTTAAACACCGAGATATCTCTCCAGTCACCTAATTAATTTTTAAATACTGAAATATTCTGCATAAAATAAAGTCTTTTCAATGATAAAATATTAATGTTCCAGCATTCAAATCACTCATGGTTTTGGACCAGTAATGTTTGGAAGGTTTTTTTCATTACAAAGCACATAGTTAATGATTTTGGGCTATGGTCACACACTCCTCACATACACTACTTCAGTGAAATATAATATTTATAGAAATATAAAAGAACATAAGAACTCATGAATGTGGGGCTCACTGGTGATACCACATTCACAGGTAAAGGCACCAGCCTGTGATTTATGTACACTGGTCACAATCGATCACCGGTCACAACTGATTACTGGTCACAATCCATAACTGGTCAGAATCAATCACTGGTCACAATCGATCCCACCCTTTCTTTCACACTCTGGATTTACCAAATTCTGACAATAATAATAACTTGGCTTTTGTTGAATAGAAGTACATTGTTTCAATAATTACTTTAAATACTTGTAAATATAAGTCTTGGGTAATATGATCTACCAGCAAGTCATTAACCTGAAAAAAAAACTGTCTGAAAAAATATTTATTCATTCTTCTAATGCTTGACATGAAATATTTAATGTTTAAAATTTCAAGATTCAACCTATTCTTAATACATAAAAGCACCACTCTGGAGCAAACAAGTCATGTATATTAATATTGTATTTATACATATTTTAGCTCAAAGAAATTAAAGTACTAGACCATACTGACCCATTTTAAAATATAGTTTTAAATTCCAATTACTTAATTGGAACATTTTCTGTCTCAAGGAAATAAATTTAAAATCTATCAAAATTTCTAGGATTCACATTTTGTAAACTAAAAAATATTAAGAACTTCACACAGAGTACTTTCCACGCCGCAGGACCTCGGGATCACCTCAGGATCACGGCTGAGTGGAACACATCAGCTCCAAAGAATCACAGAGGGTCTTGTGCTAGCAGGAACAGGGACAAAGGAACTCCGCCCAACCAGAGCCTGGGATTCTTTCTGGTCTGGGCCAGCCCAGCCATCTTCCACATTAACCCGGCCTAGGATGTCGAGGGCCACAGAGGACTCTCCACGACACAGGACCCCTAGCACACCCAGGACCTCGTGATCACAGGAGAGCCCTTGGGCAACAGAGCTTCTTGGACAGGGTCTCTTCGGGACTTCATCCTCAGCCAGGAGGTGGAGCTAAGACCCAGACCCCTGGGCACCTTCCTTGCCAGAGGAGAGTCAGCCTACAGGGAGGGCTCTGACCCCAGAACTCAGGAGGTGGATCAGAGCTCCAGACTTCTGGACACCTGCCCTGTACGAGGAGAGCTGCACTGACCACAGGGACACAGATGAGAGTTGGATTCCCAGGAGTGCTGACAGAGGCTAACAGAATCACAGGAGGAACAAGCTCCAGCCAGAGACAGCTAGAACATTAACACCAGAGATTACCACATGGAGAAAGGCCCCTTGGTCTTGCAAACTTTATATGCCCCAGTACAGGGGAGAGGGTGGGTAGGGGAGCAGGGTGGGTGGAGAGGATAGGAAACTTTTGGTATAGCATTTGAAATGTAATTGAAGAAAATATCTAATAAAAATTTTTAAAAAAAAAAAAAGAATTTCACAGAATTAAAACCTTAAAAAATTATACAAAGAATCTCTTTAAAATAAATTAAAAAAAATTAAATCCTCCAACCATTGACACATTTCCCTTAGTCTCTCTTTCCAGAGATAAATAAATAGGTATAGGCAGTATAACATGGGTTACATTACATAGATCACCTATGTAAGCATTTGCATGTATATTGTACAGTATATTCTATTTCTACAGAAGTATGGAGATGTGCCCTGAACAGTTTGCAGTGGACTGAAACCCTTTCCTGTTAAATTCTGAAGCCTGAATTCTCTTAAGCAGATAACCCCTTGTGTAATCACAGACCTGTGATCAGAATCAGGAAATGAACTTTGGTATCTTATTATCTCATGCACAGGACTTTATTCAAATCTCATCAATTTTCCACTTAATGGTATTTTTATTTTAAATAGGGTAAAAAAAAAAAAGTTCCCTGTGCTCAGTCTCATCCAAGACTGCCCCTTTTCCGAAAGAGTCATTCTCCTCTGTCTCTTTAGACTTGGAGCTGCTCCTTAGTTCTTTGTGACCTTCACAGTTGAAAGCAAAGATCATTGGTTCCCATCTACGTCATTCCTTTCTTTCTCTTGCATTTCCTCAGAATTAGAGTCACGTACCTTGTGACCTCACAGTGAGCTGTGTCTGGTTTCACGTCACTGTTCCTTCATGATCCCTTGGCTAAGAGGTGGCTGACACTTTTCTCCACCACCACATGTCTGCTTTCACTGTGTCTCTTCTAAGTATTTTATGCATTTACACCGAGGTTCTACGCACTGCCCTTTCATCAGTGCATATCTGCCTAGTTCAGCCACCATAGAAGGTTCTTGACAGACGCTATTGTTAGAATGGCTGCCCAAAATTGATATTTTTATTTACATTTTCCCTTCATTGTGTATTATTCATCATTTCTCTATAGAGAGTGCTATCACTTGTCTATTTATTTTTAATTTTTGGAGGGTTATGCTTGCTTCCTCCCATTGTTTCTTTCACTAGCATGCACTAAACTGTGCATGCTAATGAAATTTGTTATGATTTTTCTGTACATTCATATGGCCCACAATGATCTCATCCCACCACTGTTCTCCTCTTAATCTGAAAAAAAATACAGGAAAAAAATAAGAAATGAAATTATATCAAACTGGAAATGCCTCTGCTTAAAAAACAAGACAGTCAACAGACTAAAGAGACAACCTGAAGAATGGGCCAAAGTATTTACCAGCTGTTCATCTGACAGATGCATAATAACCAGAATGAATAATGTTCTCAAGGCAAGTAATAGTAGCCACACAGTAGTTGTGATGTATCATAGTAGTCATGTGTTGAGAACAAAAAAGGGGGGCCCTGGGGAAGAGGGAGAAGGAGAAGACCCATGCCCCCCCCCGAGTTTTCCCTATCCTCCGGTCTGTCTGGCATGGGAGGGCTGCTAACTGCCTTCTACTCATCCCTGGGTGGGCATTCAAGCCTCTGACCCACTCTTCAGGGGGTGGCCAAGGGGCAGCCTTACCTGGGGGATTCCCAGAGCTACTTTGCTAAAGCCACCAGGGTCATGGGAGAGAGGGATGAGGGAAGAGGTTCCCAACACCTTTGAGAGTTCGTGCAGTGGATCTTGACTGGAGCACAGGAAGGCCTTCTAACGGGAGATTAGAAATGGTTCATTAGGAAAAAGCCTGCCCCATCCTTGATGAGCAGAGACATTCTATGGTTTTAGAGCTTTATTGTAGAAAGGCAGGGGGAAAGAGAGAAGGGAGAGGGAGAGGGAGCGAGGGGAAAGGCTAGAGAGA
>NC_034610.1:30309303-30323694 GCF_900095145.1 Mus pahari
TTAGCCTGAAGGTCAGAAGCTTGGGCCATTGCCTACATGACTTCTAGCCATGCTTCTCTTGTGGGGGCTGTTGGGGGGGGCGGTAACTTAGGCAGGAGCCAGAGTTCCAGGAGCATAAGGGAACGCCTACCGTGTCATGTAGGTGAATACTGACTTCGGAGGTTCAGACCTCAGCTCAACTGGAGACCAGCCTGTTTGAGCATAGCCCAATGTCCCACAGTACTGGGTGTGTATCTGTGTACCTGCACAGATACACACCCACTCACACACACAGAGACATACACAACTAATACACATAGACACATGTTCACTCATACACACACACCTACTCACACTCACAGACATATAAACAGACATGCACATACACATACAGACACACACACACTCATACACAGATACACAGACACACATGCACAGACACATGCACACTCAAACACTCATACACACAGATACATACACAGACATATACACAGATACGTGCACAGGCACACTCAGAGACAGACACACATGCATACTCACAGAGACATATATAAACACATGCACACTCACACACACACTTATGCACAGAGACATACACAAACATATACACAGATACATACTCATACACACATATGCTCACACACACAGAGGCAAACAAACATATATACACACAGAATTAAATTAGTAAGTAAAAAAGTCCAAAGACATATTTTTATTTTGATATTCAGAGTAATATAAGTTTGGTCATCTGGTACCTCTCAGATTGACTTCTGAATCTTTCACACATTCAAATCATTATTTGTGGGCGTTCACTCACTCTGTCACCAAAAGTTGCTGCGTACTCTTATACCCTTTCATCTCATTCCCTAGAACTATTCATCTCTCTGGGAACCTTTCAGGGGAATTTGGTACTTATAAATCAAGATCGAGGGGCTACAAGAAAACACAAAAGCAATCTACAAAAGTGTCTCCAGCTACTGTCAGCTCACATATCTAGGGAGCATCTGTTCAAATACATCGTTATATACACATAGATGTTTGTGTCTGCCTGCCTTTACCACCTACACTCATTGCTCCAGTTCCGATGTGTGGTACCAGGCTCTTTCAGACTTTGATGGGATTTCTCTTATCTGTAATCTAACAAGTTGGCATGTTGCTGTTTCTCTGATGTTCGCAGAAGGTGGTGGACTTAGGAGTGAAAGACAAAGAGTGTCTAGCAGACAATGCTATTTACTTCAATTTTCTCTAGCACTCAAGTCCCCCAGATATGATGCCAAGGACCTGGTGACTTCTGGACACGGAAACACACACACACACACACACACACACATACACACACACATACACACACACACTGGGATGTCATTCTATATGAACAGCCCTGGCTTAGCAGCGCTCAGTGGCTGGTGGCACTTAGAAAAAGCCTCTTTGTCATAAAAGCTGTCACTTCATCCTTCAAACTTGTCTACACACTCCAACCCTGAGAAATGCCCTTCTGAAATGTAGCTGGAGCTATACCATGGACACACATAGAAATAGTTTGCATAGATACATGGGGCTCCTTCTCAGTCACTCTCTGATACTTGGCCCTTCTATTTGCAAATATGAACCCCAAATGTCCCAAACCCAAATACATTTTCATGATCAACATGACACCACAAATGAAGAATTTCTCATTTGCCTTCACATGATAGATGCAAAAGCCTGCTGCATTCGCTTTACACAGGAAATAATTTTCACCACATATTTTAGGGGATATATAAAATACAAAATACAAATATTGTTTTATTTTTCAAGTCTCATCCCAAAGGCAATCCAAAAGAATTAAATCTGAACAATTATCATGAAGTACTTCAAATGGAGAATATTGACCTTGTTGCCCTCTGATAATAAGAAAGCAGACTCCTGTTACAATTATTGCACTTATGTATTTGCTCAACCACAGTACACAAATTACGTGATGCAGGATGTCTAACTTATTATCCTCATGAGAAATGAGTTACTGTAGGTTTGTTTATAGTTCTTCTTCAGCCTGAATGAATAAAACTGAATCACTGTATCCAGTCTATTAATTGTGTTAGGTCTGTTTCCTGCTCAAGAGTGTCATATTCTTCTTTTGATTCAGTTTGTTTTCCATGTTCCTAGTCATTTTATTTATTTTATTACTAAATTAAAAATTCAAAGGTTGAAAATTTTAAAGTATGCAAAAATGCATACCAAGAGACTGGTCAGCATCTTGTTCTCCGCTTCATTTCTCCCATGCTTTATACTGTAGCTCAGACCACCCAACCCCTCAGACCACCCAACCCCACAGACCACCCACCCCCTCAGACCACCCACCCCCTCAGACCACCCATCCCCTCAGACCACCCATCCCCTCAGACCACCCACCCCCTCAGACCACCCATCCCCTCAGACCACCCATCCCCTCAGACCACCCACCCTCTCAGACCACCTATCCCCTCAGACCACCCAACCCCTCAGACCACCTACCCCCTCAGACCACCCACCCTCTCAGACCACCCATCCCCTCAGACCACCCACCCCCTCAGACCACCCATCCTCTCAGACCACCCATCCCCTCAGACCACCTGTCCACTCAGACCACACCTGTTGGAGATGAATTTCTCACTTTACTCTTTTGTCCCCAACTTTACCAGCTCTTCACTGCCTCTATCCTGACACTTTCCTCACTGCTTTCTTGGAAAGCACTTGATCAGGTTTTCAAACTCCTTTCCTGTACCAAGTGAATGAGACTAACAAGCAGCTGATAAAAACATGATGTGATGGAACTAATTCTAAGAGATTCATAGGGAACTTTTGAATGCGTAGTAGCATTGTTCTAATGAGATCTTCTGTTGTTCATAGAGATTCATCCAAGTTGTTGCAACAGGCAGACAGGATTGAGCCCATAGGAATTCATAGGCCGGTCTCCACATCACTGGACAGGGCACTAGAGATATCAGCTACTGCTGAAAGTGGGAGCATACTTGTAACCCTGAACTTGGGAGGCAGAGAAAAGAAAAAAGAGGTGCTACAGGAGCTGAAGACCAGCCTGGGCTACAAAGAAATACCCTACTCTAGTAGTAGTAAGACAGAAAAAGGAAGCAGGGGGAGGGGGAGGGAGGGAAGGGAAGGGGAGGGAAAGGAAAGGGGAGGAGGAGGGGGAGGGGAGGGAAGGGGGAGGAAAGGGAAGAGGAGGGAAGGGAAGCGAAGGGGAGGGAAAGGGGAGGGGAAGGGAAGAAAAGAAAGGAAGAAAGGAAGAAAGAGGAGGGAGGAAACAAAAAGATGGGAGGGAAGGAAGAAAAAGGGAGAGGAGAAAGAAAGAGATGGAGAGCAGAATGGGAAGTAAGGAGGAGGGAGGGAGGGAGGGAGGGAAGCAAAGCAGAAAGGGAGAGAGGATAGAAAGGGAAAAAGGTAAGAAAGAAGAAAAGATGAACCAGACTTTACATGCCATCTGAACAAGAGGAAGCACACACAAGCGTGAGAAATGTGCACATCTAAAGAATTAAGTATTTATATCTAGTTTCTAAGGCACAAGTAATTCAGATGTCCAATGAACATGTCTAAACAATATTATAAGTCATTATCTAGATTGCGGAGAACTCCAATATATAAATAGCCACAGGAAGAGGAAGGCTGTTGTTTGGTAGACACACTGAAAATATGCATTGGGTAGAGCTGTATCATCACTTGAATACATTAACTGAAATAGTCCATTATAATATAATCAGAACAACAAAAAAAAACAGAACATGGTTGTCCAGCTGAAATATTTTAAGAGCCGAAGACTTCATTTCAGTTTCTACCTATGTTCCTTATAGACCTACTGTTAGGTACTTCTAGGTAGAATAATAGTTATCTACAAACCAAATAAAATTATTTTACTTGGGATTCCCCTGCATGTGTGGCAATATAGAACATCTCCAGATGTAACCAGGAAGCCAAAATGCAGAGGATATTATAACAGAAACTCAGTGAATTCAGAATGTGAGTGGAACTAAACTGTTCATAGAGTTATAATTCAGAAATATCTCTAAATATTTGTATCTGAAATGTTCTATGATGAATGGGTTTTAAAATCAAATAATGCCAACTTTTGACCACCAGGAGAGTAAGGAACTCTGAACAGTGGTAAACCTGTTTTTAAAGTCTATAATTCTTAAAATATTTAGCTGAGGTTGGAGGAGACTGTTTAGTCAGGCTTGCATGACAAGCCTGAGAATTTGAGTGTAAGTCCAGAAGTCAAACCCAAGTGTGGTTGTACAGGCTTGTGACCTGGTGCCAGCAGGAGCCCCCGGGGCTCGCTGGCCAGCCACCCTTGTCTAAACTGTGAGCTCTGCTTGCCAGTGAGTGACATTGTTTCAAAACATGATGGAAGTCCATCCAAGGAACAAACCTGAGGTTGATCTCTGGCAGGATGCACATATGTACATGTGTGCAATACACCTACACACACAGATGTTTCAAAACATTCTCTGCTAATTCTCTGGAGCTAAAGGGTTTCTTCCTTCCTTTCTCTCTCTCTCTCTCTCTCTCTCTCTCTCTCTCTCTCTCTCTCTCTCTCTCTTCTCTTTCTTTCTTTTTCTCTTTCTTTCTCTCTTTCTTTTTTCCTTTGATGCTAAGAATATGTTTATATTTCAGAAAATGCTTATAATTGTTATGCTGACAAAATGTATTCATATTTGTGGAAAAACAGACCATATAAGTAAATACCAAAGAGAAAATATTTGACCAAGAAATGCAATCACAGCTTGACATTTAATTTAAGGAAACATCTATATACACATAATTTTATTTTAAGTACCCTTAACCTGTCTTAGAATTGTTAATTGTAAGTATATAAATATCTTTCTCTCTTTTTACAGTAGTAAGTAAAGTTTAGTAGAATTGATGTTTTTAATTAAAAATAACAGAAATTTACCTTTTGTTAAGAGTACCCAGAAGTTCGCTAAGAAATATTATTTTGGAAACATTTTGAGAATTTTCTAATAACTATGAAGAACAATGCCACTGTTTGTGTTATTTCCTGTCTCCCACAACTCACTGTATACATTGTAAGACCTGTCATGTGACTACAGAAACTGTGGGAACAGCATGCAGAGCCAGAGAGAAATTATTCCCAAAGAAGCCAAAGTAGCTGCATCCTGGAGATAAGTCCTTTAGTACAATTAACAATTTAAGTCTCTGAGCACTAAATGTTTTCATGTAAAATGTAGATTCGGTATAATTTTTTGCACTATCTATCTATCTATCTATCTATCTATCTATCTATCTATCTATCTATCTATCTATCTATCTACCTACCTATCTATCTATCTATCTATCTATCTATCTATCTATCTATCTATCTATCTATCTATTAGACACACACACACACACACACCCCACATGCATGCCCCGACCCCATCAGTCTCAGGTCTGTTCTTCCAGGTGGCCTCCCATCCTTGTTTGGAGACAGAGGTCAGAGGACAATTTGTGTGCGTTGGTTCTTCCTCTACCATATGGGTCCTGGGAAACAAATTTAGTGGTCAGGCATGGTGGCAAGTACCTTTTATCTTGCTGGTCCCAATTCAGGATAATTTTTTAGATGACCTTAGATTAGAAGCTATGGGGGGGGGGGAAGGTATATTACGAAGATGCTAACCCTCTTTTCATCAAATTGAACAAACACCCAAGGAGAGAACTTGAAATGAGGTGAGACTTATTTTGTCCCATGGCTTTAGAGGGTTAGGGTCATAGTTGCCTAGCTCCTTTGATGAGGGCCTGTTAGGAGGCAAATATATCAAGGTGGCAAAAGCACATGACAGACAGGGGGAAAGTGCTGGATGAGATAAAGAGCAAAGGATTGAATTGGGCTGGAGCAATCTATGCCCCCAGAACACACTTTCAATGGCTTCCTCCAACCATCTTCCACATCTTAAAGTTCTGCCAGTCCCCACACACCTGGGTACGAAGTATCCTATGCAAGAACCTAGGACTACTTTTCATATTCAAGATGCAATACTTCTCGATCCGATCGCAGCCTTCTCCTTCAGCCCCTCAGCCTCCCCTCCCACTCCGTTCCCTTCCTCCCCCTCCCTCCATGTCCTCCATCCCATCTCTCTGCCCTTTCTCTCTCCCTCTTCCTCTTCCTCCATTTTCATATGTTTCTTCTACTGTGTCTAGGAAAACAACCTGCTACTACTAATACATGGAAGACGAAAACTCTAGTCCCTCGCTGTGCGGTTGGCGTCCTATGGTTTGATAAAGCACTCTTCTCAGGCCCCTACACAGGAGAGTCTGTTGTAACCATGAAGGCTCATGTGTACAAGTAATACCTTCCCCCACCCCAAAAGGCATGAATTTTTTTTTCCCTGTGATGCCATGGGACATCTGTTGATGTCCTCTGTGAAGCGGATGATGTTCACACAATTATGATACCAAACAGGTTCAGTCAGTAGAAACCCTTGCCAAACAGTTCGGTGAGATCACTGGTGCTGAGATTTCAATAAGAACCCTGACATTAGTTTTTAGGTAGGTGGGTGGTCCTTTTGATACCTATTAGGGTCCTTCCCAGAGTTTGCTTAAAGAGCTGAAAAGTTGTTCCAGGGTCACGGCAGATAATTGAAGATAATAAAGGATGATGTAATCAGACGACAGGCTCCTGATTTTGCTGGTGCAACCTTTGCTGGACAGCAGTTTCCTGTGTACAAATAGCTTGGAAATTGAAAATTATCAGGAAATTGCTATAAAATGACAGAGTGGCTTAATGTTTTAATGCCAAGTAGTTTAAACAGTTGTACTGGAGACACACATAACCCAGAGGCCAGTTCTGAATTGCATAATTAAGTTTGCTTCTTCAGGGTTCTATTTCACTATAGGAGGTTGAGAACTTAATCACCAAATACCTAGGAAGAGAGAATTTTTTAAAAAAATGTTTTAGAAGAAGCAAGAAACTTAAGTTACAAGATGCAAATCTGTAGGAGAGCTGCTGTCATAGATACATGTGAATCACGTCATCCATTTCAGAGATGAAAATGTCCCTTACTAGTGAGTGGACACAAGAATGTCAGAAATTTTGGGACAATTTTTGGAGCAAACCAGTCAGAAATTCCCCCACTAAAAATGGTGAGAGACCAGCAAGACTACTGTACTCTAACCTCGCGTGCAGAATGTGACCTTGCTACGCTGACATACAAATGTAGGAAACTTTCTTAAGAGACTAACTCAGTTATAAATCCTGACATATTTACAAACGCAGTGTGTACAGACAATCAAGCAGAAAGGACTAAGAGTCCTGCGTCAGTAACTAAGACTTTCAGGTAACTCGTCTGGGGTAAGAGGCTCATGTGGCAGATTTGGCTTTATATTTTCCAAGGTATATTCACTCCATACTTTCCATAATGTTACCATTCACCGTGCATCTTAACCAAAAGTGTGTGTGAGTTTTCGTTTCCCCACAACAACTGCTCTCTCTGAGCTGCCACCCTTCTTCCCACCTGGAGAATCCTTTGCTGGGTCTGCTAAGTCTGAACTTCAAGATCCACCGGAAGCCCATTTGGGTTTTAAAATTTACCCCCTTCCTAGAAAAGCAAACAGCCAATCCAGAAAAAGAGTTAAGTTTCTAAAACTCATATAACTAGGTTGTTTAATGTATTTCAGTCACATTAACCCTTGCCTGTATTTTTTCCTGTTCTGAGCTAATTCTACTTTCCTGGCACACACCTCATCCTTTGGGCATCCTTTTAATTCGAGTTGTTTGAAATCATTCTTATCTTTCCATCCTACTAATACTAGAGCAAATGGGAATTGAAAGGGAAGGGATAATCAAACCGGCTTCTGATCTAAGCAACTAGAGAAAAGACGTGGAATTGCCACCAATACAGTGATGGGTCTGATGTCCAGGAGAACACAATCTAAAACCCGGTTCCATAGGGTACAGAGTAGGACAGACGGCGAAGAGCCAGATGGTGACATAAAACAATTCTGCCCTGTCCTTCTTGTTCTGGCAACTGGCTGATAGCTGCATAATCCTCACTTACAGACCGCGCTCCTGGAGGGCAGAGGCATGAGCACGTATGATTTAAGGATACAAAGTTGGGAATGTATTGGAGAACAAAGTGATGCATATTGATGGAATCTGTGCTAATTGGCTGGATTCAGATATCCCACACTATGCATGTAGCAGTAGATCACTGTGTACCCTGTGACGCGTGCACAGCCATCACTCCTCTGTAAAACAAGCCTGAGGTTAATGTTGAAACTTTAAAGACAGTGTAGTCCCTGTCATGGTTAACACTTACATCCTCAACTAGTCTCTCTTCTCTCTGAACCAAGCTGTGTCTATGCAAATGAATCAGCAGAGAGTGAAAAATGGAGTCCATAAGGCTGAGGATCAAACCTATGACAAGACAGTATCCACTGGATTCACATCATGTTCTCTTCTACCCAAGTAGATCTAGAACCGCTTGGTGACCTTAAGTACAGCAAAAAATTAAAACACCTATTTTCTTTTACAGAGTTCAGTTCCCAGCATCCTCATCAGGTGGCTGACAACCCCTTGTCAGGCCAGTTCCAGGAGATGTGATATCCTGTGGTCTCAGAGGGTACCTATATACACAGTGCACATACACATACTCACAAGTTAAAAAAATAAGTAAGCATATAAGTCTTCAAATGTGTACATTATTTTCAAAATGCTGCTCAATTTTATTTGATTTTGTTTCTAGCCACCACCATCCTCCTTTTGTCTTTTCATGCCAGGGAACAGAACCCAAGGCCATAATAAGTCCATGTCCATGCCAGACAAGTGCTCCACCTCTGTGTGACATGCCAGCCCCCCAAGCCACTTCACTGTAAACACATTTAAGCAGCAAAGAGTTATGGCTGCAGATTTATTACAAAGGATCTTTATTATTTAAGGACACGTTTTTCCCAAGTCTAGCTTTATTCTTACCTGGCAGTTTACCAACAGTGCTTCACCCTAAATAACCAATTTTAAAATACTCCTAACGAGACGGCAGGAAGTTTCCAAAGTGTGCTGCCCCATAGAGATCCAGTCAGTAGGAACACAGCATACTGTGAAAACATGTAGCTCTTTAAGCAATGAATTCCGAAGCTGCATAAAATAAAATTATCAGTGAGTAATGAAATAGAAGGAGAGAACAGAAGTGGATCTGTAGTTGCTGCTCAGAGACTCTGAAATCAAATCATGGCCCTCTCAGTGGGGCAAGTGCATCTTACTGCATCATTTAGCATCCCCTGGAGGTCCTAACGCATAAACATTTGAAGATAGGTAAGGTCTCTCTGTGGTGTTCCTTTTCCAACTCTAAGCATCTTCTTTGGCCTGAGAGACTGGGTCTTTATTAAGTCCACAAGAATACTGGGTTCCTACAGAAACCATCAGAGTGGCTTGCTGTCCTCTTGGTGATAAACAACCAACCACCATGGCAGCGCCTTTAATATGTCTGCGTGTACAGATCCCAGGAAGCCACATGGTGAATCTAGCCACACCACGTGGAAGGAGCTCTTCCTTGTCGTCTGAATGAATCACTTCCGTAGAAATTCTGTGGGAGCTGGAGAATTTTGGGAAGATCTTGCTTCATCCTAACATGAAACTGTTTTTTGGTGTTGATTGGTTTGTTTTACTTACAGATGTTAGACCTTTTGGCAGAAAAAATGGAGTTGCAACACAAAACTCCTAGTGGGAAGGTGATAATGGGAGGTAGTGGCCTCTGAGAAGGGCAGGCTTGGTTCTTCGAGAGAACGGATTAGGAGAGAAATGTGTTGGAACGTGGAAGAAGCCCACTCATTGGTTTGAGAACCTGGAAGAAAACATTCTCTGCTCGAAGAAATGTTTCCTTTCTCTGAAAGCAGAAAGAAAAGCAAGGAAGGAACTGTGTCCTGTACATTACGGTTATGAGGAGAGGAGAGAGCTGGGGGGGGGGGAGCGGGCGGGTCTACTGTAAATAACCTTGAACATCATAAAGCCCTGGCTGCTGGTGAGTAATGCAAGGGTAGCGAGTGAACAGAGACACCAGAAGTGACGTGGGGATGCTTTCATTACTTTCCTAGCCTCTGTAACAACGTGTGTAACAGAACAACTAACTCGTGGAGAACTGAGCTGTTCTGGCTCGTTGTTTCTAGCACAGATGGTGTGGTGGCTAAGGAGGTTAAGAGGGTGGGCATTTGGAAAGTGGTTTGTTCTCATCTTGGAGGACCGGATGCAGAACGTTTGGAAAGTACCACAGCAGATAGAACCTACAGGTCTTTCCCACAGTGACCGAATTCTGTTAGCTAGACAGCAATCCCAAAGCTCTCACAACTTGCCAACGTGACAGCACAAGCTGGGAAGAAGTGGTGAAGCACATCATCTGCTAGATCAAAACCATCTCAGTGCAGTCTTCAAAACAAAAAGACTCAAAAAGTTACAGTAGATGATACAGTAGATAAGGATGTTGAGGTTTGGTCTTCTGCTCTGTATTGTAATGATAAGTGTAGTTCCCAAAACTTGATTGCCCCAGAAATGAGAGCGGCTGCACATAAACCCAAGTGACACCATGTGACCTTGTCTCTAAACTATTTCCGATTAGTAAATAAGGATGCCTACAACCGATAGCTGGACAGAATTGAGATAGGTGGGGCTTGGTGTTCCCAAACTGGGAGTCAGAGGAGACCACAAGGAAAGGGAGGAAGACAGGGTGAGAGAGGAGACAGACAGCATGGCTTAGGGGGTCAAGAAAACGTGGCCGCAAGGGCTGGCCAATTGGAGTTAAGAGAAGGCATGATGAAACATAGAAAGTAATAACACAGGGTTATTGATAGAAAATAGATTTTAATAGCATAGATGGTAGCTATCTGCCCAGCACCTGTGCTGTTTAAGACTTATTGTAAATAATAAAAGTTGAATGTCTTTCTTTATTCCAGAATCTGAATGATCAAAGGCAGGGTTGAAGTCCCAGGTTGGGATTAAAAATTTCTACAAGAGTACCTGAAGAAAGTCACAGTCAGTCATAGTAAAGATCCAGCTAATCCTAAATGGAGTGGCTAGGGTGACTGGCTATTGTGTGGTGATCCAAGGTTACAGAGCAGCGTGTGGCTGGCAGGAAACTGCACCTAGCCTTGAATTCGCACTGCAGTTCAGCACCAGCAAATAACTTGCATGAGGTGCTCCCTCTGTGTGTGTGTGTGTGTGTGTGTGTGTGTGTGTGTGTGTGTGTGTGTAGAAGAGGAGACTGAGTGAGCACCAACGTCTTCTCTCAGGGGCAAATTCCACACTCATTTTTGTAGAAACACTTTTCCTCTGGCACAGTAATTTGACTATGACGGCGACTTACAAGGTTCTTGTTTTGAATGGTGTGTAAAATAAGTATTGTTTCTGAGTTAAAAGAAAACACTTTGTATTTGTACAAAATGTTCACACACAGGCTGCATGTGTGCTCAGCATTCATCCCAAAAAACGAGTTCTTTTTCCACCACTACCTGTGCACTAGAGATGCTTCTCCATTCAGAGGCAATTGAGTATGGATGATAAAAATTCATCTAAGAATTAAAGATAAAACAATGTTATCTCTAGGAAGAAATCTTTAGGAAACACGAGGAGTTTCAAAATGCTCAGGTTCTGTGTATTCTTTGTGGCTAATTCCCAGTGGCTAGACTGAAGGACCCTTTGGAAGGGCTTCAGTTTGCATGATAAGAAAGGAAGTGCCCAGGCCTGTCATTGGGATAATTAATTTGCCATCATCACTCTGTGCTGAGAATGTAAGCGCAAAAGAGGAGCAGAACGTAATCACTGACAAATTACGCCGTGTGTATTGACCACCAGAATACATGCAGCTGCCACCCAGACACCCCCCATTGTACCTTGGCAGACAATAGCTTTCAACTGGGACTCAGCACAATGAGCCACAAAAGGGACATGAGGTAAGTGTAGGGTGTACGCAGCAGGACATTTTGATGAAATATCTAGGGGACAATTTAATATGAAATATCAGCTGGTAAAAGAGACCAGCTGCTTACTAAGGAGGATGACTCAAGCTATAACCCCAGCTCCTATTATATAAAATGAGATTGGCAAAATGTGGACTTTTATTCGGGGAAGAAAACTGCTGATTTCGAATGTGTCATGGGTATGCCTGCAGACTCCCAAGTTCTGACGGAATTTGCTTTGCTGGGTTGAATTAACGCTGTGAATCCCAGGACAGAAGCTCCCTTAGAAAAATTGTTTTCGTTCCTAAATCATTCTATATAAACAGCATGAAATGTCAGTGTTGACTCAGAGACAAAAACTGAATTTTTTTTCATACAGAGACAATGAACTAATCAAAACCCAATCCTCCTGTCTCAGCTTCATGGTTCTCAATTTCAAGGTAATAGACGTATTCAAGGGGTGATGGTTTGCAGCACATACATCCTTTGTGTTTGTATAAATTCCCCACCCAGGGAGCATCAAGCTCTCTTTACCCTATAAAGTTTGTGTTTCATATTTATTCTTTTCTTTCTAGCTTTCAGAAGTTTGTTGCTATCATCGGGTACTTACAGCTAAAAACTCTTACAAATACAGGCGCCCATTCAGTCCAATGAAATTAACTAGCAATTCCATTAATTTTGAATACTAAGCATTCCAGAACTTTAGTAGCTGCTGCTTTACCATGTAGACTTTACTCATTTATTTCCTATATATTTCTCCTCCCACTTTAAATCCAGACATTTCTTACTCTTTCTGGATAACCCTTCTTTCCTCCTGTTTTGAGAACTATAGACTTGCTCCCTTGATTATAAGATGTGTTTTCCCTTGGCCTGGATCTTCCTTTCTATCCTTTGATTCTCAGTCTCTACAGTTTGGCCCTCTGCCTAAAATCATCATCTTTTCCTAAAACAATAAAAATTAAAACAAAAACTGTGGGGGCAGGGGGAGTGAGGGGTTGTGTGCCTTTAAAGCCAGGGGTCAACTCTGACTGTCTTCATCACTCCTCACCCTATTTATTCTTTTATTGTAGCTGTTGTAACTCTGGAACTCACAGATTCTGTTGAACTAACTGGCCAGAAAGCTCCCATGATCCTCTTGTCTCTGCCTCCCCAATGCTGAGATTACACCTCCACACCCGCATCCTCACGGAAATGGTGGGAGTCTGAACTCAGGTCCACAGCACTTCTTGAAATGAGTCCCTCTCCCTGGTCTCCAGTCTCTACCTATTTTTGTTCCCTGAGAACATTGATGTCAATATCTTTCTTACCACGTACCCTTAACTGATCCCATTTTCTGCTGTTTCCAACTACTCTTTAGCCTTTTAAAACCAAACTCCTGGGTTGCCAATCCATTTAACCTGTATTCAAAAATAATCAGAAACTGAGTCAACCAGGAAACCTGGACCTGTGGATGGCTTTCATCTGTCTTCCTTTTCCTGGCTCTGGCTTTCTTCCCTTCCTGTTCCCATTCTAAATTGCACCTGTTTGTGCTCAGTTTTGTTATTTGTAGCAATCAATTCACAATTCCACAGAAAATTTACAACTTCAATTCTAGTCTTCCCATCTGGATACCATAGCGTTCATGGGTACCATCAATCTACCACTAGCAACGGTAAGAGGAAGGAGCTCCTACAGGTAGACAGACAGAGAAAGTTTGTAAAACTCATAGAGATTATCTGACACAGAAAATTAATATGTGGAACAAGGAGGGCATTAATAAGAATTGACAACAGAAAAGGCTTTCCAGAAATAGTTTCTCAGATACATTTGTTTTGTATAATATGCAAAGGAAATAATTAGTGCTTCTTATTAATTTGTAGGTTTGTCAAAATCAACTCAAGGAAAAGTAAAAGAGAAAATTCATCTAAAATAAAATTAATAACTCAGAGAAATTAAAGGTCTTTGGGTTTTTTTGTTGGTGGTGGTGGTTTTTTGTTTTGTTTTTTTGTTTTGGTTTGGTTTTGTTTTTGAGATAAGCCAGATCTTTCTGAAGGTTGCCTCAACAGGCAAGGTTGGATTTAATGCAATAACTCATTGTATCTACATCATTAGCTGGATACAATAAACAATAACTAGATCATGGGGTAAACCCATCTCATGCTTTGCCAAAGATAATATGGTTTTTCTAACCTTATGCAGATTTCCTATAGTGCAAGTTATATCTATGGCCATAGCCAAGTTATATCTATGGCTATAGCAAAGTTATATATTCTGTCCTAAAAAAAATTTCCTTCAGAGAATGAGTTCTCCTCTTTCTCATTCCCTTGTTCACAATAAGTCTCCTATTAAACAATAAGAGGATTAGTGGTCCTGAGAGGTTCCCTCTGGGAAAATTGATTCCTGGGACACGTGCCCAGGTACTAGACTACAAGCTATAGAATCGGTCAGTTCCCGACCTGCGCCTTTCCTGCCCAGGAGGGGTGCTCGCCTGGCGGCTGTCCGCAGGCTGATCCAGCACCCAAC
>NC_034610.1:30323705-30324814 GCF_900095145.1 Mus pahari
AAAAAAAAAAAAAAAAAAGAATCGGTCAGTTCTAGATAAGTTCCATGGGTTATCAAACCTACAACATAGTTACCTTACAAAACAGACGCCTCCTTCCAAAATATAAACAACTCCATGAGAGTCCCTAAAAATAAAAGCAGCTGGACGTCTATGACTAACAATACAAACTCACCAAACCATACAGACTCACTCACCAAACCATACTTACAACCCTACCTGCCAATGAACTCCACCTTCTGAGCAAAACATCTAGCACACAGCCCAGTGCACAAGTGTTTCTGACTCATAAGTCAAAGACAAAAACCTTTTGTTGAAAGTTGTTTTCGAAAAGACAATCTCAAATGTCTCTACCAGACTAGAGTTTGGAGTCCTGTCCACACAGAAAGTTAACCTTTACTCTGAAAGTCTTCCTCTTTCTAAACTTGAAAGTCTTTTTTTCGGGTTTTATTTTCTATCAAGAGTGTTTTTTCTGCATGTATGTCTGCATGCTACGGACATGCCTGGTTCCTGCAGAGGCTAGAAGGGAACATTGTATCTCCAAGAACTAGAGTTACAGACGTCTGTGAACCATCATGTGGGTGCTGGGAACTGAACCAGGATTTGATTCAGCTGGAGTTTCTGAACACCAGCGAGGCCACTGAGCACTCCAGAGGACTCTCCACACCGCAGGTCCTCGGGATCACAGGTGAGTGGAACACAACATCAGCTCCAGAGAATCCAGGAGGGGCTTGTGCCAGCAGGAACAGGGAAAAAGGAACCCTGCCCGCCCAGAGGCTGGGTTCCTGTCTGGTCAGGTTGGGGCCATCCCCACCATCTCTCTTTTAAACCCCAGCACAGGCCACTGAGCTCTGGAGTACTCTCCATGCCACAGGTCCTCGGGGTCATGGGTGAGTGGAATGCAACATCAGCTCCAGAGAATCCAGGAGAGGCTTGTGCCAGCAGGAACAGGGACACTAAGAGAACACAAATGCCAGTCCAGGCTGCTGTTCCCAGCAAAACTCTCAATTACCATAGATGGAGAAACCAAAGTATTCCATGGCAAAATGAAATTCACACAATATCTTTCCACGAATCCAGCCCTTCAAAGGATAATAAAGGGAAAACACCAA
>NC_034610.1:30326198-30340947 GCF_900095145.1 Mus pahari
GAAGGAGAAGGAAAGAAGAAGAAGAAGAAGAAGAAGAAGAAGAAGAAGAAGAAGAAGAAGAAGAAGAAGAAGAAGAAGAAGAAGAAGAAGAAGAAGAAAATACACAAGATACAGTCCACAGAACTCAAAAAGGTCAAAAAGCTGAAATGCCCCCAATTGAGTGCCTCAGTCTCACTTGGGAGAGAGAAGAAAGAAATAACAAGTGGGGAGGGAGGGAGTGGCCTGGGAGGGAAAGTGGATGGGTATTGGTGGGAGAAGGGAACCTGATCTGGTATTGGGTGAGGGAAAAAGACTGAAGCCCTAAGGACCAGCAGAAAGAATGGAAACAAGAAACCTTGGGAAATAGGTGGTTGGGGGGACCCTCCAGGATGCACCAGAGACCTGAGAGGTGAGAGACTCTCAGGAATCAAAGGAAGGGACCTTAGATGAAATGCCAATAGATGACAGTAGGGAGAGGGAAGTTATAGAGCCCACCTCCACCAGGAAGACAGGACATCAAGTGAGGGATGGGGTTGCCATCCTACAGTCACACCTCTGACACATAATTGTTCCTGTCTGAAAGAATTACAGGGATGGAAATGGAGAGGAGCCTGAGAAAAAGAAGGTCGAGTGACAGATCCAAAGTGAGATCCAGCTCAAAGGGAGTTCCCAGGGCCTGACACTATTGCTGAGGCCATGGAGTGCTCATAGAAAGGGAGTTATCATGACTGCCCTCCAAAAGACCCAACAAGCAGCTGAAAAAGTCAGATGCAGATATTTGCACCCAACCAATGGACAGAAGCAGCTGACCCCTGTTGTTGAGTTGGGAAGGCTGAAAGAAGCTGAAGAGAAGAGTGACCCTGTAGGAGGACCAGCAGTCTCAATTAAACTTGGACCCTCCAAAACCACTCAAACACTGGACCACCAAACAGACAGCATAAACCAGCATATGAAGTCCTCAACACACATGTAGGAGAGGACTGCCGGACCTGTGTTCATTCAGAGATGATGCACCTGACTGCATTCAGAGATGATGCACCTCAGGAGACTGGAAGCCCCAGGGAGTTTGGAGGTCAGGTGGGGTGGGGAATGGGGACAGCCACATGGAGACAGTGGGTGGGAGGAGGTATGGGATGTGAAACAGTTGGAGGGTAGAGGAAAAATGAAAATACAGAGGCATATAAATTTCTTGATATTTTAGTCTAAAGTTGTTTCAATTTAACATGATTTTGACTGCTGCTGGTTCTTTGGATGTGTTAGTTTATATTTTAAGGTAAAATCCAATTTGCATTCTGGGGGTTCGATGGAGACTACAGAATGAGTCTGCTAAGTGTCAGACTGTCTCACACTGCTCATTAGATCAGACTGGCTGGACAGCAAACCCCAGACATCTGTCTCCACTCCACAGCACTGGGCTGGCCAATACTCTCTTCCTCAGCTTCTATGTGGACACTAAAGAGAAAACTCGTGTTCTCATACTGGTATGGCCAGCACTTTCCCAACTGAACCATCTCTCCAGGCCTCTACACTTTACACACACACACATACACACACAGAGAGAGAGAGAGAGAGAGAGAGAGAGAGAGAGAGAGAGAGAGAAAGTCATTTAAAGATAAACACGTAAGAATCTTCTGGAATTACGTTAACTCAACCTAGCTGTAAATGCTGTGTTGTCTCCACAGAGCTAAGATTTCAAAGTGGAACTCAGAAATCAATGCATTCATTTTTCTAACATATTCACTGAGGTCTTGGGGCATTGTTTCTTCCCAGAGAATTAAGTAACTAAGAAAGAAAGAACACAGCCAAAAAAAAAAAAAAATTCCCTGAATAACTTAGGTTTTTCAAAAAGTGTAGTAAAGATTGTCAGAATTGTTGAGAAAAGGAGATCATCTTTGGAAACTCTGCGTAAGCATCAAATGGAGCCACTTGTCCTGTGACATCAAATGTAACCACTTGTCCTGTTGACAGTAAATGCTGTGTTTATTTCTTGACATTTTGGACCAGACATATCCAGAGCACTCCACAATTTTCAGAACTCATTTTTCTCCCTAAAGTACTTCCTTAATAAGTGGTAAATTATGTTCTAGTGGAACACATCTGCATTCAGTACAAAAATCAATAAAACAATTTAATAATCATCGTAAAGCACTTATCCACTTGAATGAATGAACTGGGTGTGTCTTGGAAAGTGTATTAGTTCTACATTCAGATCTCGGGAGACAATTTTGTGGAACTGGCTCTCTTTCTGCTTTTATTTGGACCTCAAGAATCTAAAATCAGATCATCAGGCTTGTATTGTCTGTTATCCAAAGAGCCACCTCACTGACCTGTGAAATCTTTATAAACTAGAATCTAGCAATAACTCGTGAAACAACGTATCCATTTACCCTTTGTTGTATTGATCTCGTTTATAGGAGTAAATATATTGTTCTGGTGTTACTGAAACATATGAGCCAAATTTTTCTTTTCTTTTTAAAAAGAGATTTATTAATTTATTTTATGTCTATGAGTACACTGTAGCTGTCTTCAGATTCACTAGAAGAAGGCATCAGATCCCATTACAGATGGTTCTGAGCCACAATGAAGTTGCTGGGACTTGAATTCAATGCTCTTAACCACTGAGCCATCTCTCCAAACCCCATGAGCCAAGTTTTTCACTATGGCACTCACTATACAACTAGAAACTACAGAATGCTTGTGATTAGTCATGTTGGATTCTGTAGTTTCTAGTTGTATAGTGAGTGCCATAGTGAGTGACTAATCCTAAGCATAAGAACACAATAGACAATTGGTTTACTATACACAGTGCAATACTACACATCCTAGAACATGCTTGTACTGGTGACTTTATATGGAGGGATTTTCCAAAGTCATTACTAAATGAAAATATCAAAATGGAAAAGCATATATAAATTGCAAATTTTTTTTTAAAAGGGCATAGTACATAGCTGTTTCTCTGCACAAAACAAAACTCAGAAAAAAAATGAAGGTAGTCAAAATTAATACCGTGCATTAAAGCAAGGTGAGGGAAGGATGAAAAAAAGATCAGATACAGAACGAAATGTTTAGAAAGCCTTTTATTGTGGATTTTAGGTTTGAACATAGGAAATATGTTCACAGTCAGAAATTAAAGCAAATGCATGTGTACTGAAGAAAACATAAGATAGGACAAACCAGAGATATTTCCCTAAGCCTGATGAGCTTGGGTTCATTTAAGGTGATGTGCCTATAGATAGAAATGAAGCCACATCTATAGCAAGTACATAGAATAGCCATACAGAAAATATTAAATAAAACATATGCAACATACTGTTTTATAGAAGGTATGCTGTAGGGACGAATGTGCAGTTTTCTTGTATTTGATGCATGCTTGTGTAAACCTATTTCTTGAAAAGACCTTTGATCTCCTATAGTTTTACAGTGCCAAGTTTGACAAAATTAAGTGTTTATGTTCCATGAGAACCTAGTTTTAGACTTGGATCATTGTTATTATTGAGTCCACTTGTTACCTTTGAGTCAAAACCATATTGATTTAGTATTTCCAGGTTATTAAACTATTAATTTAGTGTAGAATTTCCAGTTTAGTCTTTATCTTCAAAACGATTTTGATTCCCAACAAGACTCTTGCATTCCCACATATATTTTAAGCTACTGAGTTTGAATTCAAGTATATTTTTCCTAATAATAAAACACTAAGATTCATATTCTTTAACACTAAAATGCTATTTTCACTTCTGTATAGTTTAAAGCGTCATACTAATTATTTTGCAATTATACATATACTTATTCAATATATTTTTATTTCAAAGTTCGAGATTATAGTATATCATTTTCTCCTTCCCCTTTCTCCTTCCAAACACTTATTTATACTCTCTCTTTTCTCTTTCAAATTCACAGCCTCTTTTTTCATTAATTGTGCAGTCCGCATTAAATTCTTAATAAAAAGTAGGTGCTTCTTTAAGGGCTGAAGATTCCCCAGTTGTCAAGAACTGCTTTCCAGAAGCCATGGGTTCAACCCCCTGCACCTACAAGGCATCTATCTTCTGTAACTCTAGTTCTAAGGGACCTGATCTTAATGCCCCTGCAGACACTGCATGCATGTGATACACAAATACACATGCAGACAATGCACCTATAAACACAAGATAAAAGTAAATAAATCTTTAAAACAATTTCAGGGTTTGTTAAGACAAGATCTTACTATGATACTCCTGTCAGTCTTGAGTTTCTTGGCTGAAGAAACCCCCACAATCTCAGCCTCTTGACAGGATCTCAACACATTGTGGGTTTGACTAATCACTTAACTTTAAAAACCCTATTCAAATTTCTCCCAAACACACTGCTTTTTTACCCTTTCACAGTTTAGATCCAGAACAATAAAACATTCAATTTTGCTATCCATCTTTTAGACTTCTTTGTCACCAGTAGTTTTTCTGCTCATTAATTTTGTTGCATCACTGGTTTGAGTATGACGTCACACATTTTGCATTTTGGAAAAAAAAAAAAACATTACATAGATGGAGCTGATGTGATGGTTCAGTGAGTAAAGTTTGAGGACCTGAGTTTGCATCCCCAGCATCCATGTAAAAGCCAGATGTGATGGTGCATGGGTCACCTCCACACTGTAAGCATGCCTGACTTGCCTAAAGACTATCAAAGGCTACTCTGGCTAAGAGAGTAAGGACTGTTGAACCATGTGTACCAAGAAGAAGCAGAGCAGAGCAGACAAAGATGTTCCCCTACGACTCCTCCCTGATCCTCCAGTCAGCTCATAGCAAAAGACTGGGGAGTTTTGTGTCTGGGTATGTGTACATTTTATTCCATTGCCTTTGTTTAGGTTAGTTGTTTCTGAACTTGCCTCGAAACTGAAGCCAGAAATACCATCCAGTCAAGGTCCATAAAGCTAACTTACTTTTATATTTCCTTCTACTTTGTCACTTGCCCTGTTCCATCTCCTTAATCCTCAATTAATATTTTTTTTTCACCTTGATTTTCTTTGCATTGGTATCAATTGAAATCTAAAAACCAGAACAGGGTTCAGTTACCATGAACTTTGAACTTAGGCTGCTTATCAGTAGGTGCAGGTTTGTGCTAGAATTGGTGCCCCTCAGATGAGGAATGGTGGGTGGGATCTGGTAAAAGTGGAATTTGGGACTCTGGTCTCCACACCTAATTCATTAACTTGTTCTAAAAGATTTCTTAGCACATCTGAAGGAGGCATGGGGAAGAGTTTCGGGTGCAACTTGATGAACAGCTGTAAGCAAACAGACAGGAAGAACTTTTTGTAATAAATTTCTATTCTTTTTCCAGTATAGGGCTGGCATCTGTATCTTTTTTACAAGCACTTATTAATGACTGAAGAAGTTGCTAACACATTATGATATTCCGATAGGACTTTCTCCTAAGTCCTAAAACTTTTAGACAAGGCTGGAACAGCAGGGTAATCAGCTCATTTCACAAGTCAACATGTGTCCTCACCTTCCTTTCACTCACAGCAACTCCCACTGTCAAGTACAAAAGTTTCTGTTTGGAGTTTGAGGTGGAAGGAACCCAAAATAGTTCAAGTCATACTGGGAAGTCCAGCATTACTGGTGTAGTAGCTTGAATAGGAATGGTTCTTATAGACTTCAATATTTGAATACTTGGTCGTTAGGGAGTGGCACTACTTGAGAGGGATCAGTAGGTGTGGCCTTGTTGGAAGAAGTGTGTCACAGGAAATGAGCTTTGATTTTCAAAAGCCTAAGCTGGGCCCAGTGGCTCTCTCTTCTTGCTGACTACAGATTCAGATGTAGAACTCTTAGCTCCTTCTCTAGCACCATGCCTACCTATGTGCCACACTTCTGCCATGCTTCCTGTCATTCTGATAATGGACTAAACCTCTGAAACCCTACGCAACTCCCAATTAAATGCTTTCCTTTAGGAGTTGCTATGGTCATGGTGTCTCTACAGCAGGAGAACACCTAGACAACTGGCTTGAGTCCAGAAAGGCCAAAAAGCCTTCAAATTTATGTCTTGTCTCTGCTTTACCATAGCACAGCTTCCTGCTATGGATCAAACAAGGCAACTATCAGCAGCTTAACATTCACAGTAATTCATCATAGACACACAAACAGCTGCTTGTTTCCAGAACAATATTAATCCCCCCCTCTCTCTCTCCACCATCCCCATGTGGGGGGAGTGGGTGGGTGTAATGGTGTGATTTGCATGATGGGCATGTATGCAGGTATAGCATGGTAACGTGTGTGAGTGTGTGTGTGTGTGTGTGTGTGTGTGTGTGTGTGTGAGATGTGTACTCATGTGTCCACAGGCATAGCTTGGTATCACGGTACTTATGTGTTGGTCAAAGGATAGCCTTGAAGGTGGTCTTTGCCTTCCATCTAGTTTGAGACAAGATCTGTCTTTTACTGGTCCCTGCTATATAGCCAAGGTGAGCTGGCCCTCAAGCTTCTAGGAATTCTCTCACCCCTGCCGGCCATCTTGCTTATGGGAGCACTGAAGTTATAGATGTACTTCCCCAACCCCGAGCTTTACATGGTTTCTAGAGCTTTGAACTCGGTTCCTCACACTTGGGTGGCAAGCGCTTTACCTACGATCTACCTCCTTGGCCCTCTATTATCAATATCTTAATACTTAGGACAACCTACTTTCATCAGTAATTTAGCCAGAATCCTCCTGACTCCTCGGGGCTCTTCTTAGTAATTTCTCATTCACTGATTATTTATTTATTTTTATTTTTTTTATTTTTTATTTCTCTGAATATAAATTTCTACCTGACCTTGTGCAGGGAGTTAAAATGGATCTGTTGCCCCTCTCTTCTCCAAAATCACATTTGAGTAGCCTGCTTGGATAATCTTTATAATTTTTGTCATGGAGTGTTCGTTTTTAAATCCTTAACTCTATGTGCCCAGCAATGTGCTTTATTTTAGGAAAGGTCTCCACTAAGGACCCAGCTTCCATCAAATACCAAAAGTTCAATCTGCATACTCTGATGACAATTGAATGTTATGCAATTAACGCAGAGGACTATTTCAGTGGATTAAAGGGTGAGCTGTGTAATGAGACCTTAATTATAGGGAGAGGTCCTGCCCGTAGATATTTGTAGAACATTTCTTTTGACCAAATGCAGAATATTTGTGAAGCATTTACATAAATTGAATCTCTACAGTGAAATGGTGCCAGAAAAGTTTCTTTTCCTGAACCAAAAGGAAGTATTCCTAATGCTCATTATTTCCTAATTAAATTGCTGATTCTTCTGTAGTCAACCAAAATAAATGCTGCTTTTGACACCTGTGTGCTTAAATAGCGCTGTGGCTGATGGGAGTTATTTCTCATCCAGAAGTCACCCATTTGCACCATTGCTGGATCTCTCTCTCTCTCTCTCTCTCTCTCTCTCTCTCTCTCTCTCTCTCTCTCTCTCTCTCATAAACTTTACGACAATGAATTTCTTGCTTGTGAGATAAAATGGAACAACATAAACTCAGTAAAACTTTCAGATTGTTTTATCTTTCCTGTGTTTGATGACTTGATACCTACTTCGATATGTTTGAGAGTTTCTCAAATGGTAGGAGACCATCATTCCCCACCTATCTTAGCTCCCCCTGCCAGTCCCCTAGGAAGCTACTATAGTCTCCAGGGCCATCCGAAGTCAACTCAGAGTAGCTCATGAGTACCAGTGAGGTACAAACTGGGGTGTTTCTCTGCTTCTTTCTATAGGTCTAAGTGCCAGCTGAACAGATTTAAGAAGAGAATGCATCTCTTACAAACTAGGTGATATCACTCTTCGTCCATTCCCAAGGCTACTCCTAACTTACAGTGGATGAACGTTTTGATCAAGTACTGTGCTGTGTGTGCATATCACTACTCAAGACACTGGAAATGTAGACATCCCTGAACTAGATATGCCCTCCAACAAGATGGATAGATGGATAGACTTTAAAAGGGGGGAGATGTTAAGAAAAAAATAAGTGAGTTATGAAAATTCAGAGAAGACAAGGGGCATGCAACTAGGAAAAGTCAGAAACATGAGTAACATTTGCACTTAAATTCAATGTGTTAGCTCATGTGGCTACTGGGGTGCATGCTAATTGTACCTGCATCTATTAAACTTTAATGAAACCAGACTTGAGAAGTATTGTCCCTATGGCTGGAGAGATGGTTCCGTGGCTAAAATGCTTTCCCGTTTTGCTATTTCCAAAGTCATCAAAGCTCAATATTAATACTGCTTTGTTTTGTTGTAAAATTTATAATTCATACCAATGCAAAAACAAAACAAACAAAAAATATAGCAATCCCATTGGCCTTTATTTGATCTGTGCTATCTACTATCACAAAATGCCATAAACTAGGTGGATTGTGAATAACAAAAATTTATTTATGTTCTCAAGGTGTGGCTACCCAAGATCAAAATGTCTGCAAGTGTGGCGCTCTTTCCTTGTTCAGAGATGGTGTCTTCTTCCTGCATCACCACAGTGTCAAAGGAGCAAGGAGCTACCTGTGCCTGTTTTATAAAGTCACTAACATCACTTTTGGAAGTGCAGTCCTCACAATCTTACCTTCTAAAGGCCATCTCCCAACCTCATCACCTGGCACACTATCACCTGAGAAGTTGGAGTCACAGAGCTCCACTGGAGGAAGGGTCCAGTACCTTACATCAAAGACTATCATTTTCAGATATCACTGAACTTTCTGCCTCAGACTATTTTTTCATAGTGTCCATTGACCACTCTTTCTGATAAATTAAACATAAAAAAAAAGATACAGTATTCTTTCTGATAAATTAAACAAAACAGTCCTGACCGTATGTGTGTGTGTGTGTGTGTGTGTGTGTGTGTGTGTGTGCGTGTGTGTGTGTGTGTGACTTATATGCTTGTTCTGTGATTTCACAGCACATTTTACTATCTCTTTAACCAAAATTTGCCTTTCATCTTTAACTTGCTTCTACTGGTAGAGTGGTAAAGAGAGAGAAAAGGAAATGCTGGAAAAGCGGAGCTGCAAACTCAGGCTGCCATTTGAAAGAGCGGTTGAAGGAGATCTGAATGAAAAACTGCAAATGTATGCTAATTGTGTTCAGTTCCATGAGTTCCATCCCATTGAGTGGGAGCCAGGCCACCTGATTGCTTCTTCTTTTGGTAAAGAACATCTCAGATGAACCAGCTGTCATGGACATGGTTCAGAAAATTGGCCCTAAAAAGAAACCTGGGCCATCTGTGTGTGCTGTTCTATTCATAGGATGCCCTCCAAATCACATATTTCTATCAGGAACCTCACAGCAAGGGCCTCTACCAGGGGAGCACTGGAGAACATTGGTCATCACCATCTCTTGCACTCCCTTGGGGTGTGGGTGCTGTGATTTCTAGCAAAGAGAACTCAGGGCTGAGGTAGAAAACAAAGACAACTTGGAACTTCAAGCATCAGGAAGCATCCTTCTCTCCCTTTTGCTATGTCAGATTCTGTAACTGACAAGAAATTGGGTGTGAGATTATGTGAAAGCATTTTGTGTGCATTGAACAAGAACATTTACAAGATTCCTGCTCCAGGGTGGGCCTCGAAGCCCGGGCCTACCCTGCTTGGGTGCAGCTAAGCAAACTGATGCAGTGCTGACCCGGTGACCATAGCAGTGTTTCACGAGGACTATCAATTTGACAAGGACTCAGAGAAATATTTCTACCCCTTCCCCTGCGGGGATAATTTCTCCATCACCAAGGAAGATTTGGAAAATGGAGAAGATGTAGCAATGTGTCCTAGCTGCTCATTTGTTATGAAAGTGATTTATGACAAAGGTCAGTTCGTGTGTAGAGAAACAGTTCCAGCACCTTCAACCAACAAAGAGTTAGTTAAATGCTGAAGAATCTCTCAGAAACCCATATTCTGAATCACGGGGGCTGAGCCCAGGTGAATGGATCTAGTGCAGTTACCAACGTCCTCAGTGGGCAGCTGTCCTGTGGATGGTCTCATGGGTGTGATCTTCATCAGCCACTGAACTTCAGCATGAAAAAGAGCCTGTGACAAGCCAGACCTGGATTTCATACTTACCTGGACATGGAAGGATCCCTAATTGTCCATCTAAATATAAGGAAGAGCCTTATAAACTGGTGGTTTTCCTTCAATTGGTTGCATCATTTGAATATCTGAAAATTCATTTTCTGAAAAATAACATCATCTGACTCAAAAAAAAAAAGAAAAAGAAAGAAAGAACATTTGCAGACTTACCTTTGTGATGAGAAAAGTTGTTTCCATTATGAAAGAATCGGAAGGAAGTCCAAAGTCCGATCTTTCAAGTAACTTGACCACATAGACACAGACGGTGAGCAGTTGATTGAAAGTTTAGACATAGACCCTTTTGCATAACTGGTGAGGTATATATTGGCTTACACCTTTTCATACCATAACAAAAAGAGGTTTTTCTTTTTCTTCTTTTTAATTTTTTTTTAATCTTACTGGTGTATTGATGTCATCTTGAGGGAGTATCTACGAATGCCAGAAGGCCCTGGATCACCTGAAAGTGGAGTTACAGGCATCTGTGATCCACCTGGCATGGGTACCAGGAACAATGCTTATATCCTCTGCAAGAACAGCAAACATTCTTAAATACTGAACTGTCTCTCCAGCACTATTTCTGGCAGTGTTTTTCCTCTGTGCTTTTGTTCTTGCGAATCTGAGCTTAGATTACGGTTTATTTGTCTCTACTTGATATTTGGAGATTTTTTTTGTGACTCCAGAGAAAGGTGAAATGACGAATTCAATGAGGCTGAAATAGCAATGAGGTTTCCAAAAATTTACGTGTGGCACAGGAATAAGTGTCAGGTTCACTGAAATAATATCAGAGACTAAAATATAATGTAGTGTCAAAGCCGGCCAAAAACTGCATGCTTGACACAAGAGAGAAAATTTTGAGCGCTCAAAGAGAAACGCCTGGGAAGACTAATTGTGATAGGTAATCTTTTCAAAACAATTTTGATAAGATATATTTTTTCCTTCGGGTCCACGTAAAGTGAGTAGATTCCAGAAGCCTTTCAAGTATATCAAATACATTGATGTGAAATGTAGGCATAGCGTCTATGTATAAATTTGCTTCTACTATGCATATTATCCTGGATTAGGGCCCTCAGACTTTAGTGATTGTGAAAGCTATAGAAGGTTATAATTCAGAAGTAAAAGAAGCAGGGATGAGGACAAGAAAGAAATAAAGAATAACAGGAGAGTATAAGTGATGTGGATAAGGGGACTGGAGAGATGGCTCAGTGGTTAAGAGCACTGACGGTTCTTACAGAGGTCCTGAGTTCAAATTCCAGCGACCACATGGTGGCTCACAACCATCCCTAATGAGATCTCACGCCCTTTTTTGGTGTGTCTGAAGACAGCTAGAGTGTACTCACATATATTAATAAATAAATCTTGAGTGGGACTGAAGTGAGAGGGGCCAGAGCTCAATTCCCAGCAATCACATGATGGCTCTCAACCATTTGCACAGTGACAGTATACTCATATACAGTAAATAAATAAATAAATAAATAAATAAATAAATAAATAAATAAATCTTTTATGAGAGAGAGAGAGAGAGAGAGAGAGAGAGAGAGAGAGAAATTGGGGCTGGACAGATGATTCAGGGTACTCAAGTTCAGTTCCCAGCACCCACATGGCATGACACAACTGTCTATAACTCCTTTTCTAGGAGATCTAATGCTCTCTTCTGTCCTTCATGGGCACCTGCAATGCACATGGTATGATACATTCACAAAAGCAAAACATTCATACACATAAAATAAACCTAAGTTTTATTTTAAAATATAAATAAATCTTTTTAATGATGTGTTATAGTAATTACTGGTTTTAGCAAACTAGAGGAAGAAACATAAATAGCAATCTTAAAAGAGTTAGTTAGGCAATACTCAAACAAAGAGAAAACTGTCATGAGACATACATGTAAGAATGGAGATTAAATAATAGAAGACATAAAAGAGAAAAATATTCAGGAAATGAAGTGCTAGCACATCTGTGCTAAGGTGAAAGATGAAGGTATCTGGTCTTTCCGATTCAAACCATCTTCATTTAGTCCTGAAGTATATTTTAAAGATAGAAAAGGTTCAGTAAGCAAAACAAAACAAGACATGGGGGTGGGGCAGAGAGCAGTGGGTGTGAGGTGTACACATTTTTTTTAAGATTTATTTATTTATTTATTATATGTAAGTACACTGTAGCTGTCTTCAGACACTCCAGAAGAGGGAGTCAGATCTCCTTACGGATGTGAGCCACCATGTGGTTGCTGGGATTTGAATGCAGGACCTTCGGAAGAACAGTTGGGTGCTCTTACCTGCTGAGCCATCTCACCAGCCCGAGGTGCACACTTTTAATCCCAAAACTTAGGAGGCAGAGTCAGGTGGATCTCTGAGTTCTGGGCCAACCTGGTCTACAGAGCAAGTCCTAGGATAACTAGAGCTACACAGAGAAACCCTGTCTCAAAAAGAAAAAGAAAGAAAGAGGAAGGGAGAGAGGGAGGGAGAGAAGGAAGGAAGGAAGGAAGGAAGGAAGGAAGGAAGGAAGGAAGGAAGGAAGGAAGGAAGGAAGGAAGGAAGGAAGGAAAGAAAGAAAGAAGGAAGGAAGGAAAGAAGGAAGGAAGAGCAGAGGAAGAGGGGAAGGAAGGAAACAGGAGGGAGAAAAGAAGAAAGGAGAGAAGAGATACAAATACACTCACATACATACTCACACACACATATACACATATACTCATACACATATATACACATACAGATATACACTCACACATATACATTCACACATACATACTTATACACATACACACACACATACATACATATACACACATATATAAATAAATATGTTTTAAAACTTGCAAGGGAACAGCTCAATACTTTTTACCATAATCATTAAATATCACTTTTAATTACAAATATTATATGATATTTTGTTTTTCCAATGACTGTTGTCCTTCTTCTCCTTGAAGGCATTAGTTGAGGAAATGTGTAATTTCATGTTTGAAGGGTTGAGTCCCTTTGGCAATACATCATGATGACAGAACCTTGCCTGTGGTGACTCTGTGAGCTGCAGCCTTCTCACATTTCCACAAACCCAACCTTTAGTGACCTTTGGAATTGGAAAACTGCATGGATCACCACTGTAGGGAAACTGAACTAAGACATCTAGACAGTTATTTCCCAGAGGATTAACTACATATATCTTGGGTCACACATGATCTGGAAAGGTATGTATAAAGCCACATCACTTATCAAGCTAAGAAATTTTTCTATGATTTATTATCTATGATAAGCATTGATATTATCATAAACTCTAATGGCAAAAAAAAATCTAAAAAAAACACAAACACAAAAACTCAAGGGCAGGACTAATTTGATGATGCCAGTACTAAAAATGAGCTTCATTTATCTACTGTGCCTTTGTTAACTCTGAATGAAGGTTCTTGTGATATACAAAACGCACCTCTGGAAAACTGCTTCAAAATGAACTTCCCAAAATTACTATTAATAATTATAGATGTGTTTTCTAAAACAAATACCTATGTGTTTACAAGAACCTACAGGGATTGCTTGAGCTTGCACGTGAAATAGCATTTAATTTGAATTACACGTGGGTTAGTTAGAGTTTGGCTTTAGGGAAATGATTTCTTTTTCTAAAGAAAATAATTATTAGAATACATTTTTATCTTTACATCAGGGTAACATTTATTAATCAACCATAGAATATTAATAAAGTTTTCCCAAATGATTGATAAATCTAACTTACCAGTATAAGATGCAAGGTCTAACAACCAGTTCAGAAATTTCATATATTTTTCCCTTCGTGTAAAGTATATCCCTCAAAGTCCATCTCCAACATACCTTGCAGTGGTTGTTTGAATGAGAATGGACCCCATAGGCTCATGTGTTTGAATGCTTGGTCTCCAATTAGTGCAATTGTTTGAAGGAGATTAGGAGGTATGGACTTGTTGGAGTAGGTGTTGCCTTGCTGGACGAAGTGTGTCACTGGAAGTAGAAAATTGAGGTTTCAAAAGACCACACCAGGCCCAGTGTCTCTCTGCCTGCTTGCTGTGGTTAAGGATCTCAGCTTCTTCTCCAGGATCACACGTACCTGCCTCCTGCCATGCTTCTCACTGTGATGATGATGGACCAGTCCTCTGAGGCTCTAAGCCCCAAAGTGAATGATTTCTTCTAAAGGTTGCCTTGCTCATGGCATCTCTCCTGAGCAATAGAAGTGACTGAGATACTTGGTGAAGGTTCAGGTAATGTCAAAGAATCTTTATACTTCTCGCTGCCTCCCACTCCTGGGCTTCAGGCGTGTGCCTAAACAGGTCGCTACTATACTGAGATTATAGGATTGTGAAGTTAGGATATATGCCAATATTCCAAAAAACTTACATGACAGGCAATCCTAAGTCCTTGTGTATGATAAAGTGTTTTCATTAATTCTCAGATATGTCAGGGAACTCAGACACAGCACATAATCAATAATTTAATATAATTCAAAATGTATCAGATGACTAGTTTTTAAGAAATTTTCATTACTAATGAAGTTGACATTTAAAAAATTAGATTTATTTTTTGCAGAGTACATTTTATTACAAAAAGTACTAATAGTGTACTGGCTACTTGTTTTATCAGATATTTTCTTCATTTACATTTCAAATGCTATCCCAAAAGTCCCCTATACCCTTCCCCCGGCCTGCTCCATAACCAACCAATCCCACTTCCTGGCCCTGGCATTCCCCTGTACTGGGGCATATAATCTTTGCAAGACC
>NC_034610.1:30341034-30351610 GCF_900095145.1 Mus pahari
TCTTGTCTCTAGCTGCATATGTAGCAGAAGATGGTCTAGTCAGCCATCATTGGGAAGAGAGGCCCGTAGGTCTTGCAAACTTTATATGCCCCATACAGGGGAATGCCAGGGTCAAGAAGTGGAAGTAAGTGGTTAGGGGAGCAGGGTGGGGGAAGGGTATAGGGGACTTTTGGGATAGCATTTGAAATGTTAATAAAGAAAATATCTAATGAAAAAAGAGAGGAAAAAAACTCAGGTGACAGCAGATGCTGTCAAGGATGTGGAGAAAGAGGAATACTCCTCTATTGATGGTGGGATTGCAAGCTGGTACAACCACTGTGGAAATCAGTCTGGCAGTTCCTCAGAAAATTGGACATAGAACTACCTGAGGACCTATACCACTCTTGGTCATATATCCAGAAGATACTCCAACATGTAATAAGGACACATGCTCTACTATGTTCATAACCTTATTTATAATAGCCGGGAGCTGGAAACAACCCAGATATCCTTCAACAGAGGAATGGATACAGAAAATTTGATACATTTGCACAACAGAGTACTACTCAACTATTAAAAATAATGAATTCATGAAATTCCTAGGCAAATGGGCAGAACTAGAAAGTATCATCCTGAGTGAGATAACCTAGTCACAAAAGAACACACATGGTATGTACTCAGTGATAAGTGGATATTAGGCAAAGAGTATGGAATGCCCATGATACAACTCATGGACCACATGAAGCTCAAGAGGAAGGAAGACCAAAGTGTGGATGCCTCAGTCCCACTTTCAAGGGGGAACAATATAATCAAGGGAAGTAGAGGTTTGGAGGGAATTAGGAAGAAGAAAAGAGGTGGAGAGAAAAAGGGGAGTAGAATCAGGTATGGGAGAAGATGGAGGAGATGTAGAGAGGGTCAGAAAATTGAACAGGGTTGTGTAGCAATGGGTGATGGGGAACTGGGGGTAGCAACCAGAAAGTCCCAGACACCAGGAAAGCAAGAGCCTCCCAGGACCCCATAGGGATGATGACATTAGCTAAAATACTCAACAAAGGGGAGGGAGAACCTGTAGATACCATATCCAGAGGTTAGGCATGTCTCCCCCTCAATTGAGGTATAGGGCCACCCATCTCCAAAATTTTGACCCAGAATTGCTTCTGTCTAAAGGACATACAGGGACAAAGAGTGAAACAGAGCCCGAAGGAAAGGCCATCCAGAGACTGCCCCACCTGGGGATCCATCCCACATGCAGACACCAAACCCAGACACTATTGCTGATGCCAAGAAGTGCTTGCTGACAGGAGCCTGATACAGCTGTCTCCTGAGAGGCTCTTCCAGAGCCTGACCAATACAGATGTGGATGCTTGCAGCCAACCATCAGACTGAGCATGGGGACCCCAATGGAGGAGTTAGGAGAAGGTCTGAAGAAGCTGAAGAAGCCTTATCTGGCATCAATGGGAGGGGAGGCCCTTTGTCTTGTAAAGGGTTAATACCCAGTGTAGAGGAATGCTAGGGCTATGAGGGAGTGGGTGGGTGGGTTGGTGGGTGGATGGGGAGCACCCTCATAGAAGCAGAGTAAGGGGAGGATGGGATCAGAGGTTTGCAGAGGGGAAACCAGAAAAGGGGATAATATTTGAAATGTAAACAAATAAAATATCCAATTTGTAAAAAGACAGTAGTATGCATGTTGAAGTCACAACCAAAACAGTTCTTTAAATATTTTCAATAAAACTTTGGAAAGTAATGTAAAAAAGTTAGTTTTAGAAAAATTAATTTATTGAATCATTTATCAAATAGAATATGGATACTTTTGTAGCAGTATGTTTTTTTCAACATTTTGTTTATTTATTTGTTTGTTTGTTTGTTCGGGGTGTGTGTGTGTGTGTGTGTGTGTGTGTGTGTGTGTGTGTGCTCCTTCCACCATGTTTCAAGTGTTAAATTCAACTCATTTGACTTAGCAGCAAGCACCTTTATCCAGGAAACAATTTTCCTGGCCCTCTATTCTTGTTTTAAGTTGGTGTCTCATGTAGTCCAGGTTCATACTGGCCTCAACTTCACTATGTAGCTGATGACAGTTTTGAGCTTCTATTATTTGTAGGAAAAAAAAAAACAATTAATCCAGCAACATGGCTGCTCTGATCACATCCAAAGACCTATTAGGTCTGTGTGATCTAGCTGGAATGCAGATATGCACTTAGTACACACCTTTAATTCCTCTGGCTGGAATCCTTTAGTAGACACCTTCAATCCCAAACAATGACATGTAATTGAGGGGCAGACAAAGTGACAAATCAGAGAAAGATTTGACAGAATGAAGCAGAGATAAAAGATGTCCAACTCCTATGAGAAAAGCTATTCAAGAGCCATGCAGGGCAGTTGAGGAGAAGTGAGTCAGTTGGAATTCAGTGCAGTATAGTTTGTTCATGAATTCATGAGTTCAGTGAAGTCAGCAGAGGCCGTTGAAGCCAGAGAATAAGATGGAGCCAGAAGATTAGAACAGATTGCCAGAGTTAGTTTGGGGATGAGCAGAGCAATTCCTTGAGAAGCCAAGAGAAGCAAGAGGTAATCAGTCAGCTTGGAGAGGATTTTGAGCCAGAACAGCTGGGTTGAACCAGCCAGCCAGTGTTCAGAAAGAACCTGAACAGGTGAACTTATTCAGCAGTAAGCCTCTGAAACAAAAATTACATCAGGCAGATAAAAGTTCCATTTACGCATATTTATGTCTCCATCTCTCTACTTCTAGGAATACAGATAAGGAGCAGTATCCTTTATTTATAAGGTGCTTAGCGTCAAACCCAGGGCTTTGTGCATCCACAGAGCTATGTTCCCAGCCCAAGAAAGTACATTTTGAACATTACATTATTACTGACGTAAAAGTTTAATGAAAGTCATATCCTCAAAGAAAAAGCCACAGAGAAGCTTCTCATAAGTCTCAGATTTCAGAGCCCTGCCTTCTAACACGCTGTCCAGAATTCATAGAAAGACACTGAATATGTTACTGGTGTTATTAGCATTTATAAAGTTTTTGTTGCAATTGATTGACACAGACATTCCAACTGCCTTGTTTTAATTACATAAATAAAAATTATTCCATAGATCAATGTAGGATATAGAAAAATTAAAGGAATTATTCCATACAGTGAAATGTAAAATACGATATTGTCCCTGTTTTTACTGTTTCTCAGCAGCCCCTTGCTTGTGACACATTTTTATAGTTGCCACGTGGATGTTCATAGGACTGTAACCTGCTAACTCTCCTATGAGCTGCTTATCTGAGTGCTATACAAAGTATTCAACTGGCCTTTTATTTTAAAAACTGGTATCCTAACAGTAAGCCAAGAAAAACATTGTGTTTCTGGCACTCTACATTGTGTATAGATACATGGAAAAAATTATATTATTGTCACAAACATTTTTTTAAAAATTTCATCCTAGATACTAATCAAAATTCAATATTTTCAACTTACTCTTTCATTATGACCAGATATGAGAAAGCCAGAAAGCAATTTTCTTGCCTTAGTTCAGATACTCCCACAAGACCTATTTCTCCAACAACATTTCCCAAATTACTCCCTTAAACCTGTCACTAACAGTAATAGAGACAAAATTAGTGAGCCAATAATAGCCAGTACAGTGGTATGACAAAATTTTGCCTATTCTCAGATATTTCTTTATTAAATGAGTTGTCCTGTTTGTGGAAGATCAATAGAGACTACGCATCTATACCAAAGCTTTCTTATACCTCTTGGTGACTCAGAAGATACTCAAATTTTACAGTTCCTACAGCCAACTTAATAATAATCCTTGAGCTCAAATTTAGACTATGTATTTAACCTGCCATCCTACTATGTGCTCCATCTCTTTCAATTTAATCTGCCCTTATGTAAACAATGTAAACAACTTTACTATGCTTTGGATTTCCCATGTAACCAGCTTTTACAGCCTAAGTTAAGTGCATAGCTTTAATCTTAAGTTATTTATTCTTGGATGCACCAATCCAAAATAAAGTTTGACTGAATGTGTGTGTGTGTGTGTGTGTGTGTGTGTGTTAGCAATACATTATGAAACCGCCAACTGGTTGAAAAAATTCTTAAACAAAATAAATGTCCTATAAGTGTAAGAAGAAACATGCAGGTATAGGTTGATAACATCTCTATGCAGTTTACAGTGCTATCAATTAGGGATAAACAACAGGGACACACACACACAAAAAGCAGATAGCAGATATTGTGGTCAGTAGCCACAAAATACAACCATATGGAAGACAGTGAGAGAAGTGTAGAATTTACAAACATATGGGAGACAGAGAAGTGTAGAATTTAAATCTGTGTTCACTTTTAGACAAATTACTGCAAAAGGAAGTCTCTTTTTCACTCCTTAATGTAACACTGGTACATAAATCTATTCAGAAAGAAGGTGGAGACCTGACTTCAGTATGTGGATGAATTATTATATCAGGAGCACAGTGTAAGTTATAATCAGGACCTTGGGAACAACAAAGACTCCTTTGTAGAGGTTTGCAATTTGGTAATAGATGCAAATATAGCAAAATTATGAAAAGGTATATACATCATTCTGTTCCCCTTCTTAGAAGAACTATATATTTCTGTATATACTAATGATATATACATGAATATGAGTACGCAAAAAGTAAAAAGAGCTATAAACAGAGAAAAAAATCTATCACCTTATTGGATTATATTGTGTTTGTGTTGGCTTATGTGGTGGTTTGAATATGTTTGGCCCATGGGAGGTAGCACTATTAGGAGGTGTAGCCTTATTACAATAGGTGCAGGCACTCTTTGAGGGCTCCTGGTGATCAAGCTCTGCCCAGTGTGGAAGACAGAGCCTTCTCCTGACTATCTTCAGATCAAGACATAGAACTCTCAGCTCCTCCTCCAGCCTCGTGTCTGCCTGCCATGCTTCCTGCCATGATAACAATAGACTGAACCTCTGAACCTGTAAGCTACTCCCAGTTGAATGCTCTCCTTGATCAGAGTTGCCTTGGTCATGGCAACTCTTCATAGCAATGAAACCTTAACTAAGACAGGTTAAAACTGTAAAATGCATCAGTAGTTGGGAAAGTGTCACATAGAACAAATGTACTGGTTAATTTTGGAGTATCCAATGTGTTGATTAACACATCTCAGAAGAGAGAATTATAAAATAGAATTAGATTGCATTGATCAAATCATATTTACAGCTTATACTCTGAGAGCCCCAAGTAGCTACATCTCCATTAAAACTATCTTTGTTTCTTCTACTGCCAAATAGAAAGCTACAAGACATGCCAACACATTTAGTCCCAGGAGACTCTCTCTCAAAGACATAACACTAGAGAATGAAGTGCAGTCAGCCTAAGGGCATCTGCTAAAATGGGAGAAGGCAGAACAGGCAGTGTCAGAGGACAACACAATACATACTTTGGACCAGTAAGTGTTGGCCGAGGAAGAGGGGGATTTACATTGCTGTAATTACACCTCTCTGAAAAAGGATAAAGATTTCTAGGTCACCACGTACTGAGCTTTCTCAAAATGACTTTCAAATGTCACATAGCTATATAATGTATCTTTTGGCTGAAGTTAATCAAATAAAGTAGGAGGTCTTTGAGGACCAAGCTGACCCTGACCTGGCTCTATTCATTCTCCATGGCATGTTCAAAATGAGGAAACTATTTCAGTCTTCAGCATTCTTAAAAGTAACAGAAGGGACACTTCGCCAGAACCTATACATTAGTTGGGGGAGAAATAACCATTCTCAAATGCCTTTTCTTTCCTCCAATTGATTATACTCATTATGGTCTGACGTTAGACTTCCCAGCTGGTCAACACTATAGACACATGAAAAGGACTACACTGACTGCTAACAAACACCGCCATCTTACTAGGAGAGGAGACTGGTGAAATCAACACAGTTAGAATCCGGCAGTAGGGATAGCCAACTCTAATCTGAGTGATCATAGGAAAGATAGTCACTGGTGACTAGAGATAGAAAAACAACCCCATCTGACTACAGAAGATCGGGATTCCTGAAAAGTCATCTCTATGTGAGCAGAGGGGGATAGTTTAAAAAAAAAATTCTTCCCTTTTTTGCTGTCATTTATGCACACTTAATGACCCATTCTCAAAGTGCTGAGTTTAAGGTAAGTTTCACTTAGGGAGCTGAGCAGATGGCTCAGTTGGTAAAGTGCATCTAAATAAGCAGGAGGACCTGGTAGCCCTTGCTTATAATCTCTCTCTAGCCTGGTTCTAATGGGTGAGTTCCAGGCCAGAAAGAGACTTCTCTCAAAAACAAACAAAGAAACAAGACAATGAATGGGGGTCTGAGGAATGATGACATCTGATGTATGCACACATACATGCACACATGCACATATACATACTACACACATGCACATACACATGCTACACACAGACACACATATCAATCAATGTAATGGTAAGCTTTGCCACCCGTGACCAGTTTCCCTAAAAGAATGATTCTGAGTCTTAATTAATTATGAATGAAAGTCTAGGCCTAACTCCTTTTGCATTCCCAACAGCTGGTAACTTAATTAATGCGGTTATTCTAGTCTCAGCCCTGCCAGGAGGCTAGTTACCTCTCCTCAGGTTCAAGACACTGTCTCCATCAGCTTTTATAGTGAATCCTCTCCTGTCTATCCCAGAAATCCTCTTTCTTCCTTTCGGTTGTCCCACCTTCTATTCCTGCCTCAGCTCATTGGCCATAGACCTTTTTATTGACAGGTGATGCTTCCACCCATTGCACAAGAGATTTCTTCTGCAAATAAATAAATGAATTCTATTTTGATTGGATTGTTTGAAATACAAAGTTCCCACTGTATAATATATTCACACATTTGTTTTATGGTTATTATTTTCAAAATATCACTCAGGGATGATAAAAAAAAAAAGAGTGAGGAGTCTGTTGTCTCAGTGCTGGGTGCCAGGTTACTCTAGGTATGTCAGGCTAACAAGAAAAATAAGACTGGGAGAAGGGAAGAGGAGAACTGGAGCAAGGAGAGGTTGGGATTTGTCAGAGGCTGGGGTTGGAACAGGGTAGCCATTAAAGATGAGGGGGAGACTTTATCAGGCAAAATATTATCATCACACATCTGGATAATGACAAGTTACAGGGTTCCATTCTTCACCAATAAGTGCCTTCATTACGTGTGAACTGTATACACACTTTAAGATGGAAATGGAAATGCTTATAAGTCATCCAATTACATCATGAGCACTTATGACTGTGTCTTCCTTCCTTCCTTCCTTCCTTCCTTCCTTCCGTCCTTCCTTCCTTCCTTCCTTCCTTCCTTCCTTCCTTCCCTCCTTCCTTCCCTCCTTCTTTCCTTCCTTCCTTCCCTCCTTCCTTCGTTTCTTCCCTCCCTCCCTCCTTTCCTTTCCTTTCCTTTCCTTTCCTTTCCTTTCCTTCTTTATTCCTTTTTCTTTTTCCCCAACTTTAGCCCTATAACTGCAGGAGAGAAGACTGTCAGGAAACATAAAGAACCTGTTTAATTGTGTATGTGTACCTGAAGCTTGTAAATGGCATCTTGCCCCTCATTCTTTTCCTTTGTCACTTGGTCCAGAGATGCCAGGAGATATCAGCCATCATCATTATGTTCATACGGTTTACAGAAATGAATAAAAGCATCAAGCATAAAGTTGCTAAAGCCGTTGCCTCTCACAGGTGGTAAAAGAGGGATCCCAATTGTGTTTATCTTGTACATTTTTAACAGTTCATATTATGGATTATCAACATTCTCCATACTACCAAGAGAGTTTTTAGCAACTTCAGGAGTAGTCAAATTAGACAGCAAGGTCCAGAAAACACCAAGCCCATTAAGAAAATTCATCCTTACAATTCTTTCTGTAGAGTCCACTCATAGTACCAGTATCTGTATTGATTAGGGTTCCTTAAAGGAACAGATCGAATATATACATATAATGCTTACAACTATTACAATCCCATATGTGTCAATCCTACCTGTCAATCCCCCCAACAGGCACACTCAGATGTATCTTAGAAATGTGTAAATTTAGTCAAGTTGAAAACCAACACCAATTATTAATTCCAGTCTATGATGGTGTAGTGGTGTTTTTGTTTTTGTTTTTACTTTGATGATATACTCTGGGAAATGTTTTCTAGGAGATAGACCTCATGCTGGCAGCTGGACTGGGTAATATGTAAGAATCATTCAGGTGGTATTGAAGGCATGAAGGGGTCATGAAGAGTAGATGAGGCTTGGCACTGTGAAAGGCCAGGAAATGCCATTGGTGAAGGTGCAGCCTCATTTGTAGTTGATAGCCCAGGATGGAAGAGGTCATTCAAAGAAGTTGAGGCTTGGTACTATGAAGAGAGCCTATGAGAGGCTATTGAGAAAGCCTAGCTGCAGCAGAAGAGCCCAGCATATTAGAGATTCTAGTACCATGTGATGGCCACCAAGAACAGCAGCAGCAGTGGGGTGGAGTCAACCAGAGCTTAGAGTACTACAGAGGGCAGAGCTAGAGAATTCTTCTACAAATAAATAAGTGAATTATATTTTGATTAAATTGTTTAAAATACAAAGTTCGCACTGTATAATATATTCACACATTTGTTTTATGGTTATTTCCCATTGGAAGATCCCAGATCATCTGGGGACCCCAGACACTGGAACAAGAAGTTAAATGAGAAGCTGAAGTTCCATTGAAGACTCCAAGAGGTTAGAGATTAAAGCCATAGAATAACTACTGAGGAAAGCTGCTAACCGGGAGAGGAAACATCCCAAATAGAGAGAAGAGTGTTGTAGTCATCAAAGTTGAAAGGAGTTGGACATAAGACACGGAGATGTAGAGCTGATTTTCCGTTTTGCTTTGGTCCAGCATTTTCTCACTATGTTCCCTTCCCTACATTTTGGAACAGTAAAGTATAATCTTATGCCATGATATATTGGAAGTATATGATTTGCTTTTTTACTTTGACTTTATAGGGGATTATAGTTAATATTACAGTTGCATGAGTCTCAGAAGAGACTTTGAATTTTTGACTTTCAATATCATGGAGACTGTTATTGATTATGGAAACCTTTAAAGTTGGACTAAATGTATTTTGCATTATGCTATGGTGAGGTATGGCACCAGAGACTCATGTGTTTGAAGAAGCCTATGGGGGCTAGGGAGTGGAATGTGGTGGTTTGAATATATTTGGCCCAGGGAGTGTCAATATTAGGAGGTGTGGCCTTGTTGGAGAAATGTGTCACTGTGGGGTGAACTTTATGGCTCCTCTGCTCAAGCTCCATCAAATGTGGAACGAGAGCTTCCTCATGGCTGCCTGCAGATCAAGATGTAGAACTCTCAGTTCCTCCAGCACCATGTCTGCCTTCAAGATGTCATGTTCCCCACCATGATGATAATGGACTGAACCTCAAAACTGTAAGCTAGCTCCAACTCAACATTTGCCTTTATAAGAGCAATAAAACCCTAACTGTGGCAGATGGTGTTTCCAGATTTGACTTGATATGAGGGCTATGACCTAGGCAATAGGTTAACTCTCTTGATGGATTCAAAATACAATGGCATCATTGGAAGAAGGCTTTAAGTAGAGGTGGAACCTAGTGTAAAGAACTAGGCAACTGGACGCATGCCTCAGCCCCTTTGTGTGTGCTCCCTTTTTCTTCTTCTTATCCATAAAATGAAGAGCCACTCTACCATGTGATCCCCTGAGCACGATGTCCTGCACACACATGTGGGACCAATACATCATGGGCTGAGCCCTCTGAAGCTGTGAATTCACAGAGCCGTTTCCTTTTCCTTAAAGGTTTTCAGTCAAACCATTGGTCACAGCAAGGAGAAATTAAACCAGCACACATTGTAAGGCCCTTTCCAGTTCCTGAGATAATTTGAACGTATTGTTATTTGTAGATCTTATTTGCATTTGGTATTCATGGATAGTTTGATGGCCAGGGGAAATTGGAGGGTGGGACACTTAACACTTCACTGCTGTCATCCATTGCTGTCTTTATCATACATTATTAATTCAGATAAGTGATATGCAAATCGATTTTGAAGTTCCACCAACACTTGAAATAAAATTATACTGCATCTCACTCTCTCTCTCTTTTGACCAAGTTTATGCTTTGTGATGTGTCTTCTTTGCCTAAAGATTTGTTAATGACATTCAGAGCAATTGAACTTATCTCCAAATAGGTTATATAATTAAATGAACTATTATTTAATAACATTTGAGATGATTAAATTCATATGTTCATTAGAGCTTTTATACTTCGACCTTATCACTTTTTTAAATTCCATTTTCTTCCCCCCCCCCCAGTAATTTATTGATTCATTTTACATCCCATTCAAACAACTCCCATGCCTCCCACACCCCCCATGCAGTCCCTCCCCTGCTCCCTCTTCCTTCTTCTCTGAGAGGGTAGAGCTTTCCCAACAATAATATTTTATATGGCTTCACGTGTGTCAGATGAAGAAGATGAAGAAGAAGAAGAAGAAGAAGAAGAAGAAGAAGAAGAAGAAGAAGAAGAAGAAGAAGAAGAAGGAGGAGGAGGAGGAGGAGGAGGAGGAGGAGGAGGAGGAGGAGGAGGAGAAGAAGGAGAAGAAGAGAA
>NC_034610.1:30351621-30365823 GCF_900095145.1 Mus pahari
GGGGGGGGATATAGGGAACTTTCAGGATAGCATTTGAAATGTAAATAAAGAAAATAATAATAAATAAATAAATAAAAAAGAAAAGAGCCATGCCCCTCCAGAAAAGATGGAGTCTTAATAATGAATGGATAATGAATGAAAGATATACATGTACATTGTAAACCAGAGAGCTGTGGACTGGATGTCTTTAGGAGTCTCCAAAATGTCCATTTTAATCAGAGCCTTGACCCTCAGACTGGACCCAATAGAGATGGTAGAGATGCTTTAAGACATCAACACTATTGAGAGATTCCTAGGTCATTAGGGCGTGCCTTAGAAGGGACCATGAGACGTCATTTTTTGTTCTGAGTCCCTGGCTAAAATATGATCTTTATACTATAGGTGGTCCACTTTTTGCCACTTGTCATGAGACAGGTCATCATGATGTTCTTGAACCTTTAAAGCTGAATTTGATAAGTTCTTTGTCTTCCTAGTAGCTGGTATCAGACATTTTCCTGTAACAATGAAAAGCTGATTAACAGAGCATATATACAAGACTCCCAGAAAAATACCCACAAACTGAATTTAACAATACATTAAAAGATCATGTATTATAACCAAGTTAGATTTATCCTTGGGATGCAGTGATTTGGCAAATGAAAATCAATTGAGGTAACAGACTATATTAATAAAACTAAAGACTTATTTAATCATACATGGTTATCTCAAAGGAAGCAAAAAAGAAAATTGAGCATTTAGCAAAAATTCAAAGGCCTTTTCATGATGCATTACTATGGGAACAGAGGCAGAGATGAATGGAGGGATGAGGCTGCTGTAGAAAGCCACCTCTTTGGGGCTGGAGAAATGGTTCAGTGGTTAAGTTCACTAACTGCTCTTCCAGAGGTCCTAAGTTCAACTCCCAGCAATCACATGGTGGCTCACAANCATCTGTAATGGGGATCTGATGCCCTCTTCTGGTGTGTCTGCAGACAGCTACAGTACCCATACACATGAAATAGATAGATAGATAGATAGATAGATAGATAGATAGATAGATAGATAGATAGATAGATAAAAGAAAGCCACCTCTTCTGTAATGAGATATGTTTCTACCCAGTGGGAGGTAGTTAGACATCAGGTAATGAAAGAAATTGTAACTGTATCCTGCCACCTGGGTCTCCTGATATTTAAAATACCTCTTCATGGCTAGAAAACTTATAATATGAACATAAGGACAATCAATTAGACCATAGGACAGATTAGGGAGCTGAGAAATAAACGTCGGTATATATAATTAAATCATCTACACAACAGGGAATAGGAAGTGTGGATGATTCCCAGTATGGAGTGAAAAACTGTGACTCTCTAGGAACCCTCCAGGCCATCATCAGATAGGACTGCCGAGACATCCAGCTTGAACCCCTCCAAAGTGAAGCTTGTAGGCTTAGATTTTGCAAAGCCTACTTTAATTGGGGTTCTTTAATGCTTCAGCCTCCCTTCTAGCCCACCACCCACCAGAGGTAAGGGGAAAGGGAGGTTAATAGGAAACAACGAGGGTTGTGGGCCTATTTAGAAATAGTTCTTTGGTTTTAGTAATGTTTCTTTTACAAATGAAGTGTTTAGCCGTGGGGAATGGAGAACTGGGAGTAGCCACTAGAAAGTCAAAGATGCCAGAGAAGCAAGAGGTTCCCAGGATCCAACAGGGACAACATGAGCTGACATACCCAACAAAGGGGAGAGAGAACCTGTAGAGACCATATCCAGTGGATAGGCACTGCCCCCAGTTGAGGGATGGGGCCACCCACCAATCTCAAAATAGAATTGTCTAAAGAAAAATGCAGGGACAAAGAGTGGAACAGAGACTGAAGGAATGGCCATCCAGAGACTTCCCACCTAGGGATCCATCCCCTTTGCAGACACCAAACCTAGACACTATTGCTGATACCAAGAAGCACTTGCTGGCAGGAGCCTCCTCATATAGCTTTCCCCCTGAGAAGCTCTGCCAGAGCCTGACCAATACCGATGCAGATGCTTGCAGCCAAACATAGGACTGAGCCCAGGATCCCAATGGAGGAGTTAGAGAAAGGACTGAAGGAGCTGAAGGGCACTGCAACCCTATAGGAAAAACAATATCAACTAACCTGACCACCCAGAACTCCCACGGACTAAACTACCAACCAAAATCACAAGGGTAAGATGGTGGTCAATAGCATCTGTTTCCTTCACCTCTGCCCAATGCACATGAAAAATCTACTTCAGTACATGTACATATAGGAATACTAAAGTTATATTCTTTAGAGCCACAACTTTATTATTTTAAAGGAATAAAAGATGGTTGATGTTCTCAAGCTTTAAACCCAGAACTAAATAATATTCTAAAAGGTGAGTGACCATGAACAAATATGTCCTCTGAATACTAATTACAGTTACTTCTCTTTCACCCTTTCCTCTCTGTTGTAAGTTTCAGTGAAATTATATGTAATTTTTAGACATTAGTTCTCAGTCATCTGAGCCACACAGATCAAGCCAATAATATTTGACTTTATAGAGCTACAGGTGACATGTCAGACTCAAAAGACCCCAAAAGAATCAGCCCCACTTCTTGAATATGGCCAAAAATATATCTGTTCCTCAAGCGGAACAGCTTACATTTTGCAAGACTAGGGTCTCTGATATTAAAGAGATTGGAGAATATTGAAGAATTTTCTTAGAATGACTGATCATGCATTCTGTTATTCTCTTTCATGTGAAAAGTTAACAGTCACTGAAGAACTACAGGAACAAAAATGCAGAAGGTAGTTAGTCTTTTTGCATGGAGGATTAAAAACTTTCTGCTATATCAAAAATAAAAATCACTATAGGATCTTCATGTCCAAATGTTATTTAATAAAGACTTGCTAGCCGGGCCTGGTGGCGCAGGCCTTTAATCCCAGCAATCGGGAGGCAGAGGCAGGCGGATTTCTGAGTTCGAGGCCAGCCTGGTCTACCAAGTGAGTTCCAGGACAGCCAGAGCTACACAGAGAAACCCTGTCTCNAAAAAAAAAAAAAAAAAAAAAAAAAAAAAAGACTTGCTGACATTATTCATTGACATCTTTTCCCATTTTGTTCACAAGGAAGGCTGAGGCATACACAGGATTTGAGCATAGTCAGGTAACAAGAAAATTAAACACAAACTCCATCTACCACCATTACTCCATTACCATGAGTAAGTCATTTTCCCACCCCACCAACAATATCATCCTCATACCATCTCTGTGTGAGCAATAAAACATTGGTGTGATTTATAGGTCCTCGTACAGGTTCACGTTATATTATCAACTTAGTTTTCCATCAAACTACTACACCGCCTTGGATTGGAAATGTGTCCTCCAAAAAGGCTTGTGGGTTGACAGCTTGGTGTGCAGGTGGTAACACTGAGAGAAGTCAAATGTCTAACTTCATAAAAATTTAGGTTGCCAGGGATTGATACTCAATCACTTCTGGCTTTAATTAACTTAACTTTCATGTTAAAATAAACGTTAAAACCGTAGCAACTGTGAAATTACAGAAACGACAGTTTCATGTTCTCAACCAGATAATTTAGGTGTTCAAATATCTTTATGTAAGTGTTCATTTGTGGGAGAGGCGTGGGCACATCAGTGAAGTGTATGTGCAGAAGAGGGGGGGGGAGAGAGTTTATGAACATGGATGTGTGGAGATTAGAGGTCAATATTTGAGCCTTCCTCTGTCACTATCTGACAAGGACCATGTCACTCTGTCTCCACCAGGGCCACGCCAAGCTCTGCAGCTTTCCATCTTAGGGAACAGACTCTTGTTTCAGCTATACTGGCCTGCCAGAGTGATCCTCGGATCCACCAGTCTGGTCCACATCAACACCTGACTTTTACATGGATGCTGGCAGTCTGAATGCGGGTCTTCATGATTATATAGCAAGGTCTTTACTCGTTGAGCTCTTTTCCAGCTCAGGACTTAAAATGTTGTTTAATTATTTGAACTTAAGAGAAAAAAATGACTACAAAAAAATAGCTTAAGTGTTCATGTGGCTGGGGAGATAATTTCTTTTGTAAAGTGTTTGCCATGCAAGCCTGGGAAAGAGGGTTTAAAGCCATCAAAGCCACTTAAATCCCAAGAGAGCTTGGTGACCTAACTGTAATCCTAGCACCCTGGAGGCAGAGACAAGGGAATCCAAGAGTAAGGTGGAAAATTAAACTAGTCACACTGGGGATCTCCAGACTCAAGCCAAACCAAACCAAACCAAACAAACCAAACAATGGAAGAGCCTAACCAGTCTCAACATGTAAGGTGGCAAGCAACTGAGAAAAGCCCCCAGTGTCAACAGCCTGCTCCCACACAGAGGCACACATATGTACACCCACAATACATACACATGCAATAAAAGGTTATCAGGCAGCCTCTATCAATACGTTGGATTCATTATGCGATTACTCCAGACAGATCTGACAAACTATAAGCATAGATAGCAGATCTCAAATTAAAATGTACTCATGAAAAAAAAAAAAGAAAAAGAAAAGCCAAATATCAAATAAATGATTCCAACTAGGCCTAAGGACAGAAGCTAGCATCTGAAAGATAACAGTTCCTACTGTGGTCGCTGGTAAAGCTGCCAGTCACTCCCTGTGGTATGGAAGTGGCACACAACAAACTGGCAAGGAGCAAAGAAATACTGAGGTTGGTGTAGGGGTGGACAATGGGGGCGGCTGCATCAGGCTTGGACTCTAAACACTGAAGCACAAACCAAAACCCACAGTCAAGAAGACTCACAGTACTGAAGCCAGACCAAGAGAACCTAGCCTGGGAGCTGCTGACACTGAAGTTCTTGTCCATGCTGGGCTTATTCCCAGGACAGGTGGGATCAATGTCCATGAGGCAATGTAGACAGAAATGGAGGATAAGAGGTCCCAGTGGTTTCAGCTTTGGGGGTTAGAGAAGAAAGACAAGTACACCATTGCAAAGCACAACGTTTACATAGCCTAGCACAAATTCATTAAAGATATGCAAGTTTTAGTTGGGCCTGGTAACGCGGGCCTAAAACCTCAGCTGTTTCGTAGAGAGAGGTAGAGAACTTGCATCCTCATGAACTATGTGTGTTACAGAGCTAGTTCCTAGCTAGACTCCACAGCTTCCTTAGACCCCACCTCCTGATCAAAGGATGGCTGTCGATAAAGTTTGGTCATAGAATACTTAGCCACCACATGTCAGGCTCTACATTCAATACCTGGTCCTGAACAGAAGTTCACATCTAGATTCAGAGTACATGGACTAGAAGTTTATGAGAAGAAGCATCATATCTATTTTATCACGCCATATCCAATGCTCAACACAGTGAAGAATATGAAGAAAAACACTACACAAACATTTGCACTTGTTAAAAGTTAAAACAACTAGTAATAGTTATTGGTTAATTCAAATATTGCTGTCTTTCTTCTCAGAATTTCTAGGTGCTTTTCTGAAGAATAATTTTATACACCCTTCAGAAAACTTAATCTAAATTTTAATTATTCAAGAAACATGAGCCGGGCAGTGGTGGCATGCGCCTTTAATCCCAGCACTTGGGAGGCAGAGGCAGACAGATTTCTGAGTTCGAGGCCAGCCTGGTCTACAGAGTGAGATCCAGGACAGCCAGGACTACACAGAGAAACCCTGTCTCGAAAAAAAGAAAGAAGAAAGGAAGGAAGGAAGGAAGGAAGGAAGGAAGGAAGGAAGGAAGGAAGGAAGGAAGGAAGAAAGATTGGGAGATAATTTTTAGTCAATTTTCTGCTCCTTTAACTGTAAGTTAACATTAAGAAAAAAAAAAACAAACAAACAAACATGCTACAGAGATGGCTCAGCAGTTAAGAGCACTAACTGCTCTTCCAGAGGTCCTGAGTTCAATTCCCAGCAACCACATGGTGTCTTACAGTCATTTGTAATGGGATCTGATGCCCTCTTCTGGTGTAGCTGAAAACAGCTACAGTGTACTCATATACATAAAATAAATAAATATTTGCCAGGCGTGGTGGCGCATGCCTTTAATCCCAGCACTCAGGAGGCAGAGGCAGGCAGATTTCTGAATTCGAGGCCAGCCTGGTCTACAAAGTGAGTTCCAGAACAGCCAGGGCTACACGGAGAAACCCTGTCTCGAAAATCAAAAAATAAATAAATAAAATAAATAAATAAATAAATAAATAAATAAATAAAATTAAAAAATAAAAATCTATAGCATTCCATTATACATAAAGCAATTAGTGAGATCTACCATAAGATTAGTCAAGCCATGTCCTTTTTATGCATAAAGATCTCTAATGAACATGACCAAGACAGTCATTACTGTCCCAACAATACATTGGAGATTGTCAGGAAGCATGGCTGATATTCAGTGCTCCCTGATCTATAGTTACCACTGCCCTGCCTGCAACTCATGTCCACCAGTGTGTGTGCATGTGTGTGTATATATGTGTATGTGCTCCCATGTGTACATATATAAATGAACTCAAAGAGAATATTTTTAAGACTAACAAGAGATATTGCAACCATATAAATTGAATCTGGTATGAACTCATAATGGGTATGGTGAAAAAAGTTTGTTAAAATTGATTATAATTAATTATTTCTGCTTCATTCTATTCTGGACTCTGTTTTTGAAAGGCCTGCATCTGCCTTCTTCGAGGCTGAATCTCCTCTGCTTAACCAACTTCTGTATCCGTCAGTGTTTTTTAGAGTCACAGAACTTATGGATGGTCTCTATATAGTAAGGGAATTTGTTGATGACTTACAGTCTGAAGTCCAACTCCCAACAATGGTCAGCAGCAGCTGTGAATGGAAGTCCAAGGATCTAGCAGTTGCTCAGTCCCACAAAGCAAGAAGGCGAAGGAGAGAGTCCAGCACCACATGTATAATAATCTCTTGAATGGATGGATGGATGGACGGATGGATGGACGGACAGACGGACAGACGGACGGACGGACGGACGGATGGATGGATGGACGGACGGACGGACAGACGGACGGATGGATGGTCAACACCTGCTGTCACTGAAGCTGCTTGTCTCTAATCTCCATTCCCACAGCTCACTCCAGAGCTCTCTGAATTCAGAGGGCCATGTCTAGAGAAGGCTAGTCTGTACCCAGATGATAATTACCCTCACCCCACCTCTCCAGTGCTCTCAAATGCCTTTAAATCAATGACTGTGCTTGCTTTCTGAGTTTTTAAAAACTGTTGTAAACATTATAAAAAAAATCTTTGGGAGTAGAGAGATGTCTCAGTAGCTGAGAGTGCTAGCTCTTCTTCCAGATGATAGGGTGCAATTCAAAACACTCACATGTTAGCCAACAACTATCCAATGCCTTTCTCTAGCCTCTATGAGCACTACACACACATGGTACACAGATATACATGCAAGCAAAAACACCCATAAAATAAAAAATAAGTTAATTTTTATGAATTAAAAATAAATTCTTAAAATAGAAACATATAGTGTGTTCTAATTAAAGATGCCTTGAAAATGAATCAATTTCCCAAGTTCAAAAAGAGAGAAAAATAATATTTTGAAAAATAAGTTAGGTGTTCTTGTCACACATAATACCTATGGATGGCATTTGGTAAGTCTACTATACTGGATAATTTTTTAGATTTTATTATTTTATGAATTATGCAGACATCATGAAATAATAGAGTGGCTTAATTAATGCATGTTGGTATCATAAGCAAGAAAAACATCCAACTATGAGGACTACCAGAATTTTCTTTTTGGTAGAACATGATTTTAATATTTTCAACTGTTAACATTCAACAAACAGAATAGTTATTTTCAGATATATGTCATTGTTATGTCTCCCTTTTCATTTCTGATTTTATTAGTTTGGATATGTCTCTGTGCCTTTTGCTTAATCTGGCTAAGGGTTTATCTATCTTGATTTTCTCAAAGAACCAACTCCTGGTTTGTTGATTCTTTGTATAGCTTTTTTGTTTCTATTTGGTTACTTTCAACCCTGAGTTTGATTATTTCCTGCTGTCTACTCCTTTTGGGTGTATTAGTTTCTTTTTGTTCTGGAATTTTCAGGTGTGTCAAGCTGCTACTATAAGCTCTCTTCAGTTTCTTTTTGGAGGCACCTAGAGCTATGAGTTTTCCTCTTAGCACTGCTTTCATTGTGTCCCATAAGTTTTGGTATGATGTGTCTTCATTTTCATTAAATTCTAAAAAGCTTTTAATTTCTTTCTTTATTTCTTCCTTGACCAAGTTATCATTGAGTAGAGCGTTGTTCAGCTTCCATGTGTATGTGTGCTTTCAATTGTGTTTGTTGGGATTTAAGACCAGCCTTAGTCTGTGGTGATCTGATCGGGTGCATGGGATTATTTCAATCTTCTTGTATCTGTTGAGACCTGTTTTGTGACCAATTATATGGTCAGTTTTGGAGAAGGTACTGTGAGGTGCTGAGAAGAAGGTATATTCTTTTGCTTTAGGATGAAATCTTCTATAAATATCTGTTAGATTCATTTGGTTCATAACTTCTGTTAGTTCCACTGTGTCTCTGTTTAGTTCCTGTTTCCATGATATGTCCATTGCTGAGAGTGGGGTGTTGAAGTCTCCCACTATTATTGTGTGGGTTGCAATGCGTGCTTTGAGGTTTAGTAAAGTTTCTTTTATGAATGTGGGTGCCCTTGCATTTGGAGCATAAATGTTCAGAATTGAGAGTTCATCTTGGTAGATTTTTCCTTTGACCAGTATGAAGTGTTCTTCCTTATCTTTTTTGATAACTTTTGGTTGAGAGTTGATTTATTTGGTAATAGAATGGCTACTCCAGCTTGTTTCTTGGTACCATTTGCTTGGAGAATTGTTTTCCAACCTTTTACTTTGAGGTAGTGTCTGTCTTTGTCACTGAGGTGCATTTCCTGTATGGAGGAAAATGTTGGGTCCTGTTTAAGTATCCAGTATGTTAGTCTATGTCTTTTTATTGGGGGATTAAGTCCATTCATATTAAGAGATATTAAGGAAAAGTGATTGTTACTTCCTGTTATTTTTGTTGTTATGTTTGTGTGGCTATCTTCTTTTGGGTTTGTTGAAAGATTACTTTCTTGATTGTTCTAGAGTGTAGTTTCCCTCCTTGTGTTGGTGTTTTCCATCTATCATCCTTTGTAGGGCTGGATTTGTGGAAAGGTATTGTGTAAATTTGGTTTTGTCATGGAATATCTTGGTTTCATCTATGGTAATTGAGAGTTTTGCTGGGTATAGTATCCTGGGCTGGCATTTGTGTTCTCTTAGGGTCTGTATGACATCTGCCCAGGATCTTCTAGCTTTTATAATCTCTGGTGAGAAGTCTGGTATAATTCTGATATGTCTGCCTTTATATGTTACTTGACCTTTTTCCCTTGCTGCTTTTTTTTTTTAAAGATTTATTTATTTATTATATGTAAGTACACTGTAGCTGTCTTCAAACACTCCAGAAGAGGGAGTCAGATCTTGTTACAGATGGTTATGAGCCACCATGTGGTTGCTGGGATTTGAACTCCGGACCTTCGGAAGAGCAGTCGGGTGCTCTTGCCCACTGAGCCATCTCACCAGCCCCCTCCCTTACTGCTTTTAAAATTCTTTGTTTAGTGCATTTTGGTGTTTCAATTATTATGTGATGGGAGGAATTTCTTTTCTGTTCCAGTTTATTTGGAGTTATTTAGGCTTCTTGTATGTTCGTGGGCATCTCTTTCTTTAGGTTAGGGAAGTTTTCTTCTATAATTTTGTTGAAGATATTTACTGGCCCTTTGATTTGGGAATCTTCACTCTCTTCAATACGTATTATCCTTAGGTTTCATCTTCTCATGGTGTCCTGGATTTCCTGGATGTTTTGGGTTAGGAGCTTTTTGCTTTTTACATTTTCATTGGCTTTTGTGTCAATGTTCTCTATGATATCTTCTGCACCTGAGATTTTCTCTTGTATTCTGTTGATGATGCTTGCATCTATGACTCCTAGCCTCTTTCCAAGGTTTTCTAACTCCAGGGTTGTCCCCCTTTGTGGTTTCTTTATTGTTTCTGGTTCCATTTTTAGATCTTGAATGGTTTTGATCATTTCCTTCACTTGTTTCATGTGTTTTCCTGTAATTCTTTAAGGGATTTTTGTGTCTCCTCTTTAAGGGCTTCTAGCTGTTTACCTGTATTCTTCTGTATTTCTTTAAGGAAGTTATTTATAGCCTTCTTAAAATCCTCTATCACCATCATGAGAAGTGATTTTAGATGTGAATCTTGCTTTTTCTGTGTGATGGTGTATCCAAGATGTGCTATGGTGGGAGAATTGGGTACGGATGATGCCAAGTAACCTTGATTTCTGTTGCTTATATTCTTATGCTTGCATCCTGCCTTCTGATTATCTCTAATGCTACATGCCCTCACTGGAGCCTCTCCTTCTTGTGATCTTGGTTGTGTCAGAACTCCCCAGAGTCCAGCCGTCTCTGGGATCCTGTGATTCTGGGATCCTGAGATCCTTGGTGTATCAGAATTCCTGGGAGTCAAGCTGCCTCTGGGACCCTGTGATCCTGGTGTGACCAACCTCCTGGGATCCTGGGATCCTGGGATACTGTGGATTTGGCCATGTTAGAGCCCCTGGGGGGGATCTTCCTCTCAGTGTTGTGGGACTGGCTGCGGTGTTTGTGCCCAAGGTCTGCTCAGGGCACCAGAAGGCGATTTCCAGAATTTTAAAAAAAATGTTTTCTTTCTAGCTACAGTGCCCACTAAGTATCAAATTATTCAGAGTTAAATATACAGATCTTAGTCATGCTTGCAATGTTCTGCCTGAATAAGCCTGTCACATTGGATACTATGATTAATATTTCAACATCATCAATCATTTCTAGTTAGTAGAGCTTTACTTTATAAACACTCTCAAGTCAATGATGTCACAAGACAGATTTTTCTAAATACATTCCAAATGAATTTAAAAAATAATCATAATAACTTAAAATAAACTTGGAACAAAATAGAAATTACAGGGAACAATGATAAATATGAATTACTTCCCCTAAGTGGACATACATTTATGTGCAATATGCAGAAAATTCCCAACCTGGAAACCAATTGAATAATACTAAATCAAATTTAAAATATCATTTCATCTCTGATATATTCTTGTCTTATAATCTTGTTAAGATGCTACCATTAGAAAAATTCTGATAGCACATTCAAGAATGTCATTTTTGTAATAACAGTTCTGTCCACACACTCTCTATGATGAAAGATAGATTATTCTAAATATAATGGCCATTTGGAAATAGATGCATTTTTCATCTTCTTCCTGTGACTCACTTCCCCATCATAGCAGGCTTGGTGTTTTTTTCCCTCATTTGAGATGGTTGTCAATAGCTCCAGGGGCAGAGAGTAAAGAAGCCAATATTCTCTATAAAGGTCAGTCTTAGTCATAGATGAGGTAAATGGACATGGGGGCTTTAGAGATAAAATTTAAGAGGGCTCAAGGTAGGTTTCTATTCCCCAAGTATTTTCTCATTAATCCAAAATTTATTCCACAAGATGTATGATCTTATTCTGCTTAGTAATAGGGCCTAATAGATAAGTTTTTGAAAGGCAAGATACTTCATCTTAAGTTCACAGCAGGGCTTTATATCATGTTATTCCAGGTAGATCTTGCATTGGAAAACCAGCATTAAGAGTGAGCTAAATACAAAGATCTGAATCACTGTATAGGTGGAGTTGTTGGGAAGATTTAACACATCCAAGCCTCATGCAAGTCAGATATATTTGATCCTAAGTAGCTTAGTCTCTGTGAATCCTTAGATAAACATTTGTAAAAATAAGAGAACCTAACTTAAAGTGGTTTAAAGTTATGTGGTGGGGGGCAGAGGCAAAAGGACTGAATTGGTTCAATGACTTTGCCTTCTATAAGAATGCTTAACTAAGAGCTGGAAATGTAAAGGCCACTCTGATGTTAGTTGTCAAGAATATCTCAACTTCTGAGAGTAAAGCAGAAAATTCTCATGACAGATACTTCATGTGCACATAGCTGTGTGTCTGTCAAATGGACGAAGGGACATTAATGAGGCTAAACTCCATTTAGGATTACATCCTGCCTTGAGACTCTCTGGTTCTATGAAAGTTAGTCACCCAGTAACACGAGGTCTTCACGGTGCTGTCCTGCAGCTATTCTGAGGATGAAAGGAATATTATTTTGCTTCTCTGGGTAAAGATATGGAAAGTTTTACTCTCAGGGGTAATTCAATTCAATTAAAGTTACATGCCTGACACCTAGAATGGTAGCTTATCAGGAAAGGTATTTGGGACTTGGATTGAGTAATGTGTTCATTAGTGAATCTACAGGAATCAAGCTTTTAATGAAATAAATCATAAGATGTGGTTAAGATATTGGAGAATCAGCCCACAAACAATGTGTATACAGGATACTGAGAGAAGGCAAACATAATCTGCTCTTAATGCTGTCTGTGCATATATAATTGAGTGACAGAAAACCTGTCACAAGGAGACTAGGGAGATCATGACGTTAGGCAAACCATGATGTTTTACAGGTTAGGTGAATAAGTAACCTAATGGAATTATGGGAAATTTCCAAACAGTGAGAAATAGAAAGCCAGCCAAGTCCTTGAGGAGTCACCCTCCTTCCCATTGGTGAGAAATATAAAGAAGGTGCTAGAAAATACACTTAAAATAATCATGCAAACTCTTTATAATCCTGGCTTCTCTGGAAAGCCTTCCTCCCTGAGAATAATAAACTGAGCCAGGAAAAATAGTTCAGTAGAAAGACTTAAAAAAAAAATAAAATGAAAATATTAACACACAACTCAAGAAATTAGATATAAATTGGAGGAGCCAATCAAACCCCAGTTTGTCTTTAATTGATCCCTGCATCCCCTAACTCAATACAGACTTCTGCTCGTACACAGCACACAGAAACTTGCTGACTGCTTGACTCACGGTGCTTTCATAGGTTACAGTCCAAATACAAATGTCTTCCTCTCCGATCTTCAGCTCAAATTCCAAACCCGAGAATTATTAAGCATTGTTCTCTACAGAATCACTAGCAAATACAATAGGAAGAAGGTGTTGAATATGGAAAATTACAGCTTATGTAGAACCTTGTAATTAACTTTAATTTCAATGAGATTATGGTATCTGTTTGATACACAACAGTTTATGATATTTCTCTCCGATACAAATGAATTTGCTCATATGATCCCAAGAAGTTATGGTAAACCCTGAAATACTGTATTTCCTTGAGTATGGGTTCACTGAGCATCCAATCCAGATTCCAACGTTTCAGATTTCCCATTTTCCTTATCACATAGATGCTACATAGTAGAGCATCTTGGATCCCATTTCAGCTTCCCTTATCCCACTGATGCACTTACCCAAAATAAAGGGGCATCATCCTTAAGAAAAGGATACTGTGCAAATTGAAACACTCCCTCCTGAAGCAAGGAGAGGGGTTCTTTAAGTCTGAAAGTAAACTTAGAAGGCTCAGGAAGTAAACAAAACTCATAAGTCTCAGGGAACTCCCATAACAAGATTCCTAAGCCTCTTCTCCAAGTTAATGAAAGGAATAACAATTGCTAGGAAGAAGAGACTCTCCAACCAGCTAACCTGGCCGCCAGTCACGCAGGGAGCTCTAAGGATGCAGTTTTTGTGAGGTGTCACCAGGACTATGCTGCTGCTTTTGAGTCATCCATACTTTCCTGTTGTACTAAAATTTAAAGTATGGTTTTCTTACTTTTCCTTTTGCTGTAAGGAGGGGAGTTCTTGAGGTCACAGTGAGCTAGCTGGGGCTGCCGCTCCTTCAGCTAGAGTGTGGACAGAGCAGCAGGGATGTCAATCTCTAGCTCTGTGTGAATTCACAGATGTTATAAAGTAATAAAATTCTGCCAGTTTGGTTTTTAACCACATCAGGGATAATTTAAGAGATCAGTGAAAAGTCAGGCAGAGTCACATGCCTCTAATCCCAGCATGAGACGTAGTGGTGGGAATTCTAAAAACACAAGGTTGCCATGTGACACATAAAGCACACAAGGCCAGCCAGCTTGGAGTGTGTAAGAACCTACCTCATAGGGGATAATCCTGCACAACATTAATCACAGCACTTCAGAGACAGAGGCAAGCAGATCTCTGTGATTTGGGGGCCAGCCTGGTCTATGTAGAGAGTTCTAGTCTAGTCAGGGTTACATAGTGAGGAGAGAGAGAGAGAGAGAGAGAGAGAGAGAGAGAGAGAGAGAGAGAGA